>NW_024581224.1:0-39960 GCF_017639235.1 Corvus kubaryi
AGGTATGTGGATGTGTCACTTGAACTGGTTTAGTGGTAAACATGGTGATGCTGGGTTAACAGCTGGACTCAATGATCTTAAACATCTTTTCCAAACTTAATGATTCTATGACTCCATGACAGAAGGCTTTTACTGTAAGTTTTCTTCCTACTCAATTATTTAAAAATCCATTCTTTGAGGCAACGGAGCAATTTAATAAATTAGAATTCTTATAAGAGTAAGAGCTGAAAAAGCGGGCTCCTTGGGCTTGAAACTTGACATCTACCAATTTCAGAGATGTCTAATGTTAAATCCACTTGTTTCTTCAGTATTTTCTACCAGGTAATATGAGCAACCTGAAGTTGCTCAGTGCTCTTGTCTAGAGAACCTGGACACACAGACTTGGTATTTAAGTTGCCATATATAAGTGAGAAGTTCAAAAACTTGATTTTTTCAGCTCTCATTCTTTCCTGAGCTCTTCTGTGGAGGTAGCCCTTTACATTTTAATGCTGCTCACATTGTTCGTATTAAGATAAAATATACCAAATCTTAGAAAACAGTACTTGTGAGCCACTGCATCTGTTTTCTGATTTTTATGTTCATTTTATGAACTTTGTGAGTCTATAAATAGGAAACAATCTCAACAACAACAAAAGAATAAATGGATTATTCTTATGCAAGTTTCAGTTAAAAAAAAAGGAAGAAAAGCGAATGCATAGTGTAATCAATCAGGAAATATGCTAATTACTGTAAAGACAACAGCTGTTCCTACTCTTTAGATTATTAACACCTTCTACATGCCAGCAGGGAAGCATCCCATACAATGCAACTCTTCCATGTGCAAACAACTGCTGCTCCTTCATAGGGAAGTGGATAATATATTCTTCTCTCTGACAGTACAATAGGTGAGCAACAGCAGGCAGAACAGAAGTTTTGACTTTCAAGATTTTGTTAATGTCATTGGCACTGCAAGCTGTACAATACATATGCTACCAGTAGAAAACCAATGTGTTTCTTATAAAGCAAAAATCACATCCAGCCTTTTATACATAAATAAACTACTAGAATAGGCCAGCTGTTACTTTTTTTCTCTTTGACTTTATCTGAATAACGATGGTAAACCCAACATTATTTCTGAAGGGGCTTTGTGAAAAGGTCAATTTTTTTACTTTATAAATCAAATATTTAGCCAAATTATCACGGCACTCACTCTGTATTTTCTGGATTATGCTTTCAGCATACTGATACCTTAAATGTTCTGCTCATGTTATATAACAGGATAAAAAATATGTTATCCTTCCCTACCAAGGAAAACTGGCTGTGATATGGGGAAAAGGTGGAACAATGTTTTATCCACAAAAAATATGACTTGAGTAGTAAAAAAACCCCCACTCTAAATCTCTGTAATGTAGGCTTTGAAAATAGAGTGTGAAGTCCAAGAAAAAGATACAAGCAAGTCACACAATTAGAAAGTTCATGGGATATCTGATCTATTACACTTAGAGTTTAATTAAAGTGAATTGAGACATTTAAAAGTTGTAAAAGCCATGACAATAAAGAGAAAAGAAACCCGAAAACATCTAACTCTGAAGGAAATGAGATTGTCACATGATAAAGCTATTCCTTAGTCCTATGTTGTGCTTTTCTGTGAATGAATCACAAGGCAAGCAAGGCGCTCTGGGTGCTTGCTTTAGCAAAGCTGTGGGTGGTTGCCTGCTGTTTTTGCTGATAACCAGCAAGATTAACAGGTTCTGACCCTCACAGGTTGTGTCCCCCATTCCCCTTCACTCCTTGAATGAAAAAGAATGTCCAAAATGGAGATTTCCCACATATTTGTTATATAGGCAAGTCCTACCTAATACTGTCCTGTCAAAGTGCTCTGTATCTGCTGTTCTCCCCCCCACCCCTTTTAGAGAGCAGTTCAGGTGCCTGTTCTATCCTATATCATTTTGCCTGTCATGGAGTACCCCAAGAGCAGCTGTGCCAACAAAAATCAGGAGCAGTATCTCTGGACAAAATTATGACTTTGTGAACAGATTATTTTTCATTCATTTACATGGGGGGGGGGACCGGAAAAAGGCAAACACTACACCCATTTTAAAAAAGGGTAGAAAGGAGGGCCCCAGGAACTACTGACCTGTCAGCCTCACCTCTGTGTCTGGGAAGATCACAGAACAGATCCTCCTAGAATGAGGCACATGGAGGACAGGGAGATAATTCAAGACAAACAGCACGGCATCATCAAGGGACAGTCCTGTCTGACCAACCTAGTGACCTTCTATGATGAAGTGACTAAACTAGTGGACAAGTGAATATGTCATCTATCTGGACTTCTGTAAGGCCTTTGGCATGAGCCCCCCACAACATCCTTCTCTCTAAATTGGAAAGATTTGATGGGTGGACTCTTTAGTAGATGAGGAATTTTTTGGATGGTCACTTCCAGGGGATAATGGTCAATGGCTCAATGTCTGGATGGAGATTGATGACAAGTGGCATCCCTCAGGGGTCTGTACTGGAACCAGTACAGTTTAATATCTTCATCAGTGGCACAGGTGAAGGAACTATGTGCACCCTCAGCAAAGCTGCAGAAGACACCAAGTTGAGGGGTGAGGTTGACACACCTGAAGAATGAGTTGCCATCTAGAGGGACCTAAACAAGCTTGAGGAGTGGGTCCATGGGAAAGTCATGAGGTTTAAAAAGTTCAACTGCAGGGTCCTATACATGAGTTGGAACAACCAGCAGTATCAACACAGGCTGGGGGATGAACAGATCAAGAGCAGCCCTGCTGGGAAGGGCTTGGGGGTGCTGTTGGAGGAGAGGCTGGACATGACCCAGCAATGTGCACTCACAGCCCAGAAAGCCAATGTGTCCTGGGTTGCATCCAAACCAGCATGGCCAGCAGGGCAAGGGAGGGGATTCTGCCCCTTTACTCCACTCTGGTGAGACCCCACCTGGAGTGCTGCATCCAGCTCTGGGGTCCCCAGCACAAGGAAGAAACAGACCTGTTGGAGCAAGTCCAGAGAAGAGCCACAAGGATGATTAGAGGGATTGAGGAAAGGCTGAGAGAATTAGGATTGTTCAGCCTGGAGAAGACTTCACCATGACCTTGTTGCATCCTTTCAGTACCTGAAAGGGGCTTATAAGAATGATAGGGACAAACTTTTTAGTAGGGTATATTGTGATAGGACTAGGGCTTAAAAAAATAAGAAAAGAGAGGGTGAATTTAGATAAGATGGAAGGTATTTTTTGCTGTGAGAGTGCTGAAACACAGGAACACGTTGCCCAGCGAGGTAGTAGATACTCCATCCCTGGAAACATTCAAGGCCTGACTGGATGGGACTCTGAGCAACATGATCTAACAGAAGGTGCCCCTGCTTATTGCAGGGGGTCGTTCTGGGTGACTTCTAAAGGTCCCTTCCAGCCCAAACGTTTCTATGATTCTACAATTCTAGGTTGACTTTACCAAGCCAAGCTCCATTTCTGGGACATCTAAATCAAACCTAATGCATATTTCCTGATAGAAGGACCTGATCTGATAGGCATTATTTTTCAGTTTCTTAAGTGTTGCCAGTGTAGAACCCCAAGATAGTTCCCTGTGGACTCCTTGTCAGACAATGGGTGCTTTTGGAGCAAAAGTCATTTTGGCAAATGGAAGTGCTTAATTTAGGATGAAGTGAAGTGAACGACAGGAATAGTTCTACAGACAATAAGGAGGGAATAGAGTAATTCACTGAGATGCAATGTCTATATTGAATTACATTAATACTGTCTTTTGTATTTAACTTACAGTAAGCTTTGTTCTAATTTAGTTGAATATTAAAATACAGTGAAGTACATCAGCTTGTAATTCTATTTTAGCAACATCCTGTGCATTAAGAACATCTTTAATGAAGAAAAACTTTCACATAGGTGAAATTTTGATAAGTATTATCTTAAAATCCCTGGTAAATTTTTTATTTTTTAAAAATCTGAAGTGAAATTAAAAACCCTTCCTCCTCTGGCTTTACTAAAGGACAATTCTATGTTAGAAACCTCTGCAAGGTTTATTTTGTTCTAGACATGGGAAATTCTGTTAGAAAAAGTTTGAAATTAACCCACCCTTAGAAGCTTGCTTGGATATTAAAAATCTCCAAGATTCAATTTGATTTCCTAGCTTCTGTGCCAAGGATTATGTGGTGCCTGATTTTTGAGTCTAACTCTTCCCTAGCAATTATTATTTTAACCGGAGTGTAAAATTAGGCATCTCCAAAATTTGTATCTATTGATTACAGCAGTGAAAAGGAAAAGGGACAGATAGCTCTTGAAGAAATATTCATCTGTAAATATGATAAAAACATGTGACATGTGAACAAAATAATATTTACAGTACTGAAGGCTAAAATAATTTAATGCTACCCATGTTTCACATTTAGGATTGGGTGCATAGGAAGCATTACATATAGAAATTATTTTTGATATATACTAGGAATGTCTTTGTCCTACACTAAATCTAGAAGCATATGAGGGTTCTTTTCTACATACAGGAAAACACTATGGATAGGCTACCAATATAATTCAAGATTTTCCTTATCATTTAATCTGTGGGGTTTTGGACATTTTTTAGATATCTAAATGTTTTCTAATGGATGTATACATATTTTTTTCACTTTTAATGGTAGAAGATTGGAACATTTAATAGAAAAATAATCTATGCAAATGTAAAAAGTTATATTTAGGGAAATGTTATGTTATATACAACTTCCCTTTTTTTGTAAGCACTTCGTCTAACAAAATGTACACATTTGATGTAAATGGTCACATGATCATCCCAAAACAAAGGAAGCATCCCATTCTTGCATCCTTTTGGTGTTCTAATGAAAACTTTCTTATTAAATGTTGTGTTCTGCATGTCAGGTGGTGGCTATATCAGGAGATTTGTGCTGAAACAAAATCCTGACAAAAAATCTTTTGGAACAACGAATTTGGGGAACTCTGTATGAACATTTTGCCTGTTTCCTTATCTAGCAGGAGCTGAAAAAAAATCTTCCCAGGTTAGCAAAGATTTTTATGTATTGTTTTTGTAACTCTGTGTTTTCTTTTACTTCTGTTTAGCTTGGGTTTCCCATTTATGCATATGAAGCCTATTTTTCTGATGTATATGGTAACATTCTGTTATTCCATGGGAATTTGGCTAAATGTCTTGAGAAGCCTGGGATGGTTTCCAATAGTTGATATAATTAGGAGCATCTCAAGTTATGGTGGTTTTTCACATCAGTGAAAACCAGGAAAAATATTTGCTTTTAGTGTTTATGTAATAATCAACTCTGCTAAATTGTGGTAGGGTTTTAAAAATTGTTTTCCCTTTCATTTTTTTATTGTGCACTGTTCCTTTTTTTTCTGTATTTTTCTCTGCTGCAAAAGGACATTGTAGAATTTCCTGAAGAAGACTGCCACAAACTAGCTTGAAAAGGTCTTTCATAAAATTAATTTAATCTTCTGTCTGTGATTTCATGGGATTTGGATCAGTCCTGGAGAAACTGGGCATCTACTTGAAGGAAGCAGTTACTTCCACAGCACAACTGATGCTTCATTTGCTTTGCTGATTCACAGAAGGTGCAAGCTAATCAGAACAAGTGATTCATGAGGTACAGCTGAGCAAAGACATAGTCTTCTGTGAGAATCTTAATTGCCATTTTGTAGCTTTTGCTCTTGTGTTTTAAGCCTACAGAAGAAACTGATATCTCCCTGTAAACTTGCAGGATTCTGGGGGACACTGTGTGGAATAACTGTAAAGTTTTTGTGCTCAACTTCTTCATGGTTCTTCAGTCAGGCCAAAGATAAATTTTACCATCCTTCCTTGACAAGTGAGAATGCAGAGAGACAGTCATTGCTGGTTTTGTATGAGGTAAGACCTCTAACTCCTCAGTCTAACAATATCCCCTTTGCTTCTTGTAGGACATCAGGAACTAGAAAGCCTCCTGCCTTTGCTGAAGCCAACTTTAGACAGAGACATTTATTGACAGGTTCCATACATACATGTACCACATATGCATTGGCTCTGCATTCTGCCTTCCAAGATAATTTACAGAGGCATAAAGGCTGTGAAGAATTTTTCCAGACCTTCCTGAAGACCACACCACACCCAGTCTTGATCCTGGGAATTCTGAATGTGTCTGCAGACCTGAGGGAACCCTCCTGGCTACTCATTTTGCTATGCAGAGCAGCTTTGGAAGCAGGACTGTGTAAGTCCATGAAAGATAGATTAGCTAAATCCCCTCTTCCACACAGATCAGTCAATTGCACAGTCCTTGGCTCACTCATCCAGGGACTCGTCCCACACAGCCCTCACATCTTTTATGGGGAGAGCACTGAAGAGATGTTCTGATGACAGAAGTAACATCTAAACAGGACTCTAGGATGAGGCTTTTTCTCATCTGGTTAATCAGATGCTGCTGCTCTATCTAGGAGCATGAAGGAGCAAATTTCATCTGTATCCAGGCTAGGACATAATGGTCTGGATGGGTGGGTGGCTACCTGGGTAGAAAACTGTTTGGATTATCAGTGGTTATGTGTCGTGCCCTGTGTGGATGCCTGTGGTGAGTACTGCAGAGGTCTGTCCTGTTTAATGTCTTTGTTAATGACTTGGCAGAGGTGGTAGAATGCCTTCTAGTCGAGTTTGCAGGTGACACAAAGTTGGGGGAAACATTTGATATGCTCGAGGGTAGGGCTGTCTTCTTGGTTGGAGGAATGTGCCAACAGAAGCCTCGTAAAATTGAACAAGGACAAATGCCAAGAACACAGCTGGATCCTGTGTTCAGTTTTTGCCTCCCCCAAATATAAAAGAGAAGGCTTAGTGGAGAATGCCAAGCATCATGGGGCTGGAGTGCTTGCCCCACATGGAGAGCTGATCCTATTCAGACTGGCAAAGGCATGCTTCTGGGAACATTTAACAGTTCCCCCAGTACCTACAGGGAGTGATTAAGGAGATGGCGCCATGATTCTCAAAGTGGTGCAAGGCAGAAGGACAACAGTGCACATAAGCTGAAACAAAAGAAGAGAAATTTTTTTCCTGAGAGTACAGCCAGGCAGTGGAGAGGTTCCTCTGATAGGCTGAATGGTGACCATTCCTGGAAGACCCAGTTGTGCAAAGACCTTAGCAACCTGGTCTGATCTTGTAGTTGATTGTGCTTTGGGCAGGATTTTAAACCAGCTGGCATCCCAATGTCCCTTCCAACCTGAATTTTCCTATCAGTGTTATCACCTTCTTTCAACAGCTTCCATTTCTGGATGGTTTTTAAACCAAGATTTCCTAGGCTGAAGCCTTTCCAGAATGTTTAGAAGGGAATCAGTATTGACTCAGGTTGTTTCTCATTATCCTCCTCTGTGAAGAAAAGTGTCTTCTGTCATTTGATGCAGAAGAAAATGGGAAAATAAAATCACTTGACTGTTCGGATATGCAACATAGATCCCTACATCTGGACTTGTCTAGACTCACACTGTAACTGATAGAGAGAAATGTTATTTTTTGAATGACATTAATCTCATCTGAAGAGAGATGTCTAAAATATGTTGTCTGGATCATGCATAAGTATATTTTTCTGCACTGGCTGTATTGGAAGTTTAGGTGAATAGCTGAGTTGTTTCTGCCTGTAATATAGTTGCCCACAGAGTTGAATGAGATCATTCCTATCTGAAATGTCAGCAACTACTCACCACCCTTCCTATCTGCTCTGTACACCCAGAGCCATATGACAGATGTAGATCAGCTATCTCCTGAGATCCTTTGTCTTTGCAGGCAGGTGCATGTGAAACCCTGTGAGAATAATTCAAGGGTAGCATGAATCTGTGGGCAAAAATGGCTTTTTGCATTGTACAGAAACCACAAAGGACTGACAGCTTCAGAAAAAAAATAATCTTGATAACAAAAATGATGATTCTTTCATGCCTGTCTTCATGATGTGAACCTGGTAGAAATAGTCTAGCCTTTCCCCTGTTTTATATTCAGTAGATGACAGCACAAATGCCAGGAATTTGGCATTGCAATTATGTACCTTAATCCTACCAGCTGAATGTTAATCCCAAATTACTCTTTCTGCTTGCAGAAGGATAAGGAGCTCGTAGCTGATCTACCTCACAGTTCAATGTATTAGGTTTGTGTGTGTGGTTCCTCTGAGTACTTTCAATATATGAAAGAATTGTATGCCAGGGAGCCTGACCAGGGTTGCAAAATTTCGGGAGCGGGAGAAGAAGACATTTTTAAGACTGAGGCCTGAATGAGCTTCTATATCTCTTATACACAGATAGACACACAAGGCTGCAGGATACCTGGGTCATGGGAAATTAAACATGCTATCTCTATCTGACGGTTCTGGTGATTAATGTGCAGAGACCTCTCACATCTTAAAGAACCAGCACATTAATCTGATCAGTTTTGGCAAGTGATGTCAGTCGTATAGAGTCATATTTTACAGAAGTCTCGACTTTACAATGTTAAGACTATGTTAATTTACTGCCTAAGTACAGCAATAGTTTAAAAAAAATTTTTTTTTGACTTTGCTAAAAACCATTTCTGGTTCCATTTCTGGTTAGAAGCTTTTCATAAATAGCTTTAACCCTGTAAGTCAGAGCAAAAAAATTAATACTTTTGGTCATGTTCCCATTTCAGTCAATGGTAAAAACACAATTTTGTTCTCTATGTTCCTTTCAGCAAGTAATGTATGACTCATGAATTTACTTTTTATTACTTTTTTCTGTCATTTCCTCCCCTCTCCCTGCTTGTGGTTTTCTGTGAATGGTTTGTGACAGCCACAGCATTTGAAATCAGACTCATCCTGGCCAAAGATACATAGAGGTTTTCCTCTTCCTAATTGAATGAACATGTGACAATCAGTATGATGTGTACCTGAGAGAAAAAATTGTTGAAGATGTCAGCAGGTAAGCACGGAATATGGAACAGGTAGAGATTGAACAAAATTAGAGATTGATAAAGAGGGTATGTGAGGATTTTTACAATTTAAAACTTTTAATTTTCTTGGTCAAACTAAGAACAAAGTTTCTGGCTCATTGTTAATGGAACTGAAGTGTAATTTTTCATAAGATTCAACGAGTTAATTGTGTGTGAGCATAATAAAAATAGAAAGCGTAATTCTGATTCTGTTGATAAGGAAGATTTTTGTCATTGATTCAATGAAATCAGGGTTTTACATGAGGTATTTAAAACTTTCAAAATGCAACCAAAGGAGTGCACATACAGCACACATAGGAGGGAAAAATATCCTGTGGGTTTGAATTAATTTTGTGTGTATGTGTGTAATTAAGTGTGCTGAATCTGACAAAGTAAATGATTTATTCACACAGTTTTGTGTAGGCAGAAATGGATTCTGAAGAAATATTTCAAACTGTAGTTTTTAAAGTGAAGATTGTGGAGCACTGAACAGAGCTTTACTTGATGCTTCTAATGCAAGATACAAACTTCCATGAATTTGGGGAATGGAATGAAAAGAATTATGTTAGCAGATGAAAGGTAATTAAACCTAAGAAGCAAAAGATGTAAAATGTAGTTATTGTGTCAAGTTCTCAAAGCTGCACACAACTGGGATGTGTGTGCTGTTCCTTAAACTGGAAATATCAAAAGAAATAATTGGCCTTGTGATCACAATAGCAAGTATCTGAAAAAGACACATTTCTGTTTAGACTGAAGGATATTGAAAAGCTCTCTTAGAAATTGTGTCTGAATACATAAACAAGGTGGCACGGTTGCTTAAAAATATCTGGAAAGGAAACAAACTGAAAAGTTCATTTTGGGGGAACTTGCTGTTAGCAGAAAGTTTATTCATGCTAGAATAAAGGTCCTTCTTTCTATGTAGTGTCTTCCTAATTCAGCTTTCAGGGGTATATTGAAGGAGAACATTTAAGATCAAAACCAGAAAAAAAGACACATTTCTCATATTTGAATTTGGTGATAACTCTTAAAGTGCTGAAGAACTATTTCTTTAGGACAAGGGCTAATGGTTTTAAACTAAAAGAGGTTGATTTAGATTAGTTTCCCAGAAAGGTGGTAGGTGCCCCATCCCTGGAAACATCAAGGTCAAATTGGACAGGGCTCTGAGCAACCTGGTCTAGTGAAAGATGTCCCTGTTCATTGCAGAGGGGTTGTACTAGATGACTTTGGAAGGTTTGCTCTAAACCAAACTTTTTATGACTCTATGAACTCCTGGCCTCAGAGTAGTGGGTTCTAAACTTCAGGTGGATTCAAAGATCAATTGAAAAACTTTAGGTGCAAGAGTCCCTTGCAACTGGTTCTGATTCAGCTACAAATAACTAGAGGTGGTGACCTGTTCTTGAAAAATACCTCTACTCTTCCTAAATATATAAAAAAATATATTGTTCTTACCTTCTACTCTTCACTATGTGCTTGATACTGGACTAGATAGAACTTCAGTGTGACTCCACACAGCCCCTGCTGTGGTTATCCTGTATGTGCTCTGTGTGGTTTCCCTTTCTCTTAGATTGAAAAGATGGAATGGTTTAGATTTTGGCTAATCCTGGGGATGTTCACAGTATATCTTCCATGGGTTTCCCAGAAGATTTGTTTGAGTTTAATAGGAATTCCAATAGAAAAAAATATTTGGGGCTCTGAGCAGAATGATTTTATTCAGCAGATTATGACAACTACCTAAGTTCAAAGTCATGATTGCAAACTATTAATTTGGTACACAAGGAAAGAAAGGTCTTTACTTTCTATTTTGCTATGTAAAAAACAGTGTTTCCCACTACCTAGTATTTTCCTGTTCTGTGTAGAGTAGAGCTGTAGATCTTCTTGGGTACTAGGCTGGCACTGGGGGAGACCACTGGATGGGATGAGAGTTTCGATGGGATGAGAGTTTCAGCATTTTCTTTCCATAACAAAAGTCACTCCTGAATAATGAAATAATTGTCTCTGCTTGCACCAAGCTTCAGACTGCTGAAAGTAACAATAAAGTTGTACTGCACTTTTATCCTAATTTGAGAACATGTTAAACCAAGAACATTCTTCAACAGAGCTGGAGTCCTGAGTTTTCACCTCTCTTCTTTTTAAAGGAAGTCCCCACAGTTTTTCTGTCACATTCCTCAATGATTTTATCTGATCCCTTTATCTGCCAATAGCAAATACCTCTGTAGAGGTCATGTCAAAATATTAGTCTGAAGTTTTTAACACAGGTCTAAGCATTGTTCTCTAAAAGAGAAAATTAGATTCCTCATGGTCAGGTGCAAGTATGAAGGATCATGGAAATTCCTGTGCTTTGACACTAGAGAGGTGTCTTCTGAACTAATGGCCGTAATACTTATTCCCCTTCCAGCTGATGAAGAGGAAAGGGCAATTTTAATGCTTGATTAAGCTACTATTTTAGGTAACTCCATGAAGAGTTCAGCAGCACAGTTTTTTCCTTTGACTGGGAGAAACTGGTCATCACTAGCTCCCATATAGTTGCTTTAATGTGGTCAGATGAATCCAGTACCTTCCTCAGAAATTATTTCTGCCCTCCTTTCAACCTGTGACACAACAAGCAGAGACATCTGACTTGCTCTGGAAAAGCTAGGTGGCTTTATGAAGCAAGCAGATGCAGTAATGCAAATGCTTTGCCTTTTCATCATTCCAGAACAAAGCCACAGCAGTAAAGGAACAACCACAGCCTTACATTGATGAAAATTACACCCATCTCTGCAGTTATAATTCCAACTTTTTTTCCCTACCAAAACCTGTGAAAAAAAAAATCTGGGAAAATTTGTTCACATATTGAAGTCAGTGGTATCTGTTTCTTTCCCCATGAAGTGATACTTTTAATTAAAAAGTTATATGTGTTATTTTTGTGCTTCTCCCCTAGTAATTGATTCACTTTTTAAACAAAATTTGTATTTTCGGATAATCAAACTATGAAGTTATCATGTGATTGCAGTACTATATATGCACAGTAAAACACAGTAATTATTAGAAATTTCCCTTTAAGGGTAAATGAAAAGATTAACATGGGTAGGAAACCCATTAATTTTTTAATTTAAATACACACCCCCTCCCCAGCTGCCTGATTAATTTAGTCTCTAGTGCTCTGGACCTCCTGGAGTCAGAAATAAAGGATCAGTGGGTACTGGGGGTACCAGTGACTTCCATGTCTTTGTTTTTAGTATTTCACTAAATCCATGCATTGAAATGTACTGTCTAACAAATATAAAAATTTATTCAGCGCATGCAGAACTCCAGCAGTACTGGGTTTCCTCCTCCTACCCCATGCCCACCAGGTCAGAGGTCACTGTGCAGGACACATAGAAGCTGTTGGACATTTCCAAATCCCACTGTACACACTTGCAGCTATTTATGCTTGATAGATAAGAAGAAATTAAGTTGCCTCTGGGTAAACACATATTTCGTGGAAGCTAGAAATAATAGGCATAATTGTGTTGTGGGCTTAACCCATTATTCTACCTGGAACAATGGCTTTTTGAACATCTTTCCCCTAGCAACAACAACACTCTCAAATCCACACTGCTCTCTGAAAAGTCCCAGGGTGCATTCCTGTTTTTTCCCTGATCCTTTTTATCACTAATCCTGCCAGCAGTATGGCAAAGGGCAGGTTTAACATACTTTTCAAAATAAACCATTGATACCCTACAATTAACTACTGAAGCTGCCTTTGCCAAGTGAAGGTAAAGAGATGAAAGACTGAGAGGAGGAACATGAGATAGAGTTGTGGCTTTGATCTTCTTTATGCACTCACATCAATTGCATGTGGATCAAGAGCACCACAATAACTGCTCTGGCATATCTAGTGTATCTACTGCAGTGAGCCAGGACACCTTGTGGAGTCTACCTTTTCTAGAGTAGGTCTGCTAGAGCAGTCCCCTCAAAGTTTGAGACAGAGCAAGATATTAGAAGAGAAACAATTACACTGACATTCTTGTCTCCCTCTGCAAGAGGACACACTGTGCTGAGACACCCTCAGTACTGTGTACAGCCAGAGGAAAACATTTCTTCTTTATAGCACCAAAGGAAGTAGCTGATGTTGCTGTCTGCAGTGAGTTTATTCCTCTGTAATTCTTCCCATTAGCCTATGAAGATTGGGGGCCTTTGCTTTATACCATTAAAGACTCACTATTTACCCCACCACACTACGTGCTGTTCATTGATGACATTTGCTATAGGAAGATGGCTCTGTCCTTGCTTTTGCCACTTTTCAGATAGAGAATGAGTAATAAATTGTACATTTGTGAATTTGTGCTTTCAAAACTCCTCACCTAGTTCTTATTCAGCTGGCTTTCTCTGTGTCCTCCCAAGCTGCTGCTATGTTCTCCTTCTGCCTGCCTTTGTTACTGTTCCTTGCTGCTGCTGCTGCACTTGGCTTTGCTTATTCTCTCCCAAGATCTCTCATCCAAGATCCCTGACTCCTCCCGAGTTGGCTGCACCTTCCAGCTATTGCTGTGATCTCTGGTTGTCCTGCAGTAAGTGCTGTGAGGGCTGCCCGCTTCATCTGGAGCGATTCTCTCCAAGGAATAATTGTTTATCTGAAAACAGGCAAATGGCATAATTCAGGTAGCAATCTTTCTAGGCATTAATATTGATCAGGCTTTGGCATCACATCAACAAAATGTGTTGCCTGGTAGTATTTTCTCACTGTTTTGTAAAGCTAAATGATTGACCATTATCAGTTACTAATGAAATGTTTCATTTTAGGTCAAGTGAAAATTGGGATGTTTTAAATATTCCAAGCGCTTTTTTTATTTCTCTTCAGTTGGACCATTTAATAGAAAAATTGTTTACACAGTCCTACTGAAGACAATATTTTTTATTCCCCCTGCATTATTACCTGACACAAACAACATTTTCTTACTATTCTATATTTGGTCATGGCATCATTTATGCACAGCTGGGACCAAAAAATCACCTTCTTAATTATAAATATCTGAAAATATTAAGGGAAAGTTGGAAGAGAATAATTAAAAGTCCAAACAAAAATGAGCACTGAGGAAAAAAATGCTGGTTCTTTTAATACAATACAAAGGCCTTGCTTTGTAAGTAACTAATACACAATGAAATATATTTTTCCCTTACAAGATACCACAGAAATGACTGCAAGTATTCAACCAGAACATGCAAAGGCTTGATAATGTGTTGCATAGGAAATGAGAAGATAAGGTAAAACAATTCAAAGCACTTGCACAGCAGTAAAAGGAGGAGCTGAAAAGGAGAGCAAAGAGCACTTACCTGGAGGATGTGTATTAGGACTTCCTGATATCCCATTCTATTCTTGGAAAAACAAAAATTGCAGATATAACTGTATAGTTGCAGCCCTTATGCAAGCTGATAAGAGCAAAGAAAAGATGACTTCTTTGGAAAGAACACTTGTCCACATTAAATGCTCCAAAATCTGAATTCTGAAGTTCTTTACATAGACAAAGACGAATTATAATATATATTTTTGCATCTGAGACTGCGAAAATAACATTTGGGGGTTTTAAGTTGTTTATGCATTTATAAATACCTAGTTTTCATTGTAGTGTTTTCAGGTAATGGGCCTCAATTTTAGTCATCAGTTTTATGTTTCACATGGAAACAGCAAAGAAAAAAATTTCTGAAGTAGGAAAATACGTTTTTGAGAACAAGGAAGTGGGCACAGAGACTCCAAAGCAAAAAACCACCTGAAATTAATTCTGCAGAATTTTTCTTATAATCGTATAGTCATAGATAGAATGGTTTGGATAGGAAGGGACCTTAAAAACCATCTAGTTCCAACTCTCCTGCCATGGGCAAGGATACCATTCACTAGACCAACCTGGCCTTGAACACTTCCAGGAAGGAAGTATCCACAACCTCTCTCAGCAACCTGTTCCAGTGCTTCACCACCCTCTGAGTTAAGAATTTCTTCCTAATACCTAAACTAAACCTAACCTCTTTCAGTTCAAAACTATTGCCCCTTGTCCTGTCACTCTCTGCCTGTCTAAACATCCATCTCTCTCCTTTTTCTCTAAAATGTCTCAAGGTACCTGCAATGAGGTCTCCCCCCAGTCTTCTCTTCTCCCAGCTGAACAACCCTAGCTATCTCAGCCTGTCTTTGTAGGAGAGGAGCTCCCACCCTCTGACCGTCTTCCTGGTCCTCCTCTGGACTTGCTCTAACAGCCCCACAGTACTTCAGGTGGGGTCTCATAGAAATGGAGGGGGAGAATCACCTCACTTAATTGCTGGCCTCTCCTCTTTTGATTGACTGTAATTCCCAAAGAAAATTTTCTTTGAAACAGGAGAATAAAAAGACATATTTTCATTCTCTAAATTAGATATGGGATGTTATAGCATTATACATCCAGAGAAAACTCCAGCGAACATTCTGCAGTAACATCCGGGTGTCGTCCTCCAGAAATTTCACTAGACAAATATGGAATGTGTGGGGTGGGCTGCCAGGCGTGCTCTCTGAACATGTGCTGTGAGGACATTATACAAATTGGACAGCAACTGAAATAGGAGTTCGTGTAAAACAGAAAGCAAGGCTGGCTTGTGTACAGCAGTAGGGGCACCTTAACTGCTAATTTAAAACAGGGCCAGATATGCTCAGCCTGTGATGGCTTAACGTTTGACTAAGTCATGTAACATTGAGTTGTTATTGACTGCTACTACTCATGGGGGCATCCCCATCATGATTGGAATGTCCTTTGCAGGGCTGCCCCTTACCCACTAGTCACTCATCCAGACTTCAGCCTAGGTGGAGCATTTTGGAATTGACCCTCTTGCATTTTAGACCATTTTTTAGGGGTTTTTTTTCCAATTTTCAGAATCATTGCTGGTCTCACCGAATACTCTAGGCCAATTTTGACTTTTATAATTTGGTACAGTACTTCTTTTGGGGAAGGGAAATATTTCTACTATCTTTAGAAAGAATGCAGTCAGTCTCTTTATAACCAGTTTATCGCAGAGAAAGTTGACCAATGTCAGAATTAATCTGCTTTAGCAAAATAATTGAGCTTTTTCTACAAAATACAACTTGGAACAATAGCATCATTTATAGAGGAAAAGTAATTCTGGTGGACTGCTTATCTCAGAATTAGTTTCTATCTTCCCCTTTGCTGTTTTTGTGTTTTACTCTTTGCTGATTAATTTAGGTGGGTTTTGCTATTTTATAAATTTGCATTTACAGTCAGTATTTAATTGATTTTTCCATTAATAATTAATAAAATGCTGAAGTTATTGATCAATATAACAATTTTTATAACAAAATAATTATAACTGAAGTATAACTAATAATTATTAATCAGATTGCCAGTCATATGACCCATGCTCTACTTTTTTCCTGTTCTCTGTGTGTGCTCATGACAGTGGAATGTGGCAGTGCTTTGATATTTCTAGTCCAGGTACTTTAGGAATGAGTCGTATAGAGCTTTTGATACAAGTATGTATCTGAATACATTTTTCTTTCTCTACAGCTAGGACACTTATCTTAGTCTCACAGAGGGAAAACTTCAGATATGTCTGGTGAAACTCCAAGGCTGAATGAAATTATCAGACTTTAAAACTAACCTCAAATCATGACCTGAATGTCACACAAAAGTTTTAGGGAGTGGAATTTCAATGTAACAAGCCATTTTTTAAAGGACTTAGGATTTTTAAACCCCTTTTGTTACTTCTGAGCTCTTTGTCTTGGCAATACTGCAGAGTGGAATTATCCCATGAGAAATTCTACCTCTGTCAAATGGAATGGTGAAAATTTTTTTAGAGTTATACTTAAAACCAGTGATGATTAGTGTTCTGAGCAGAAAATAATAACCATTAGCAACGAAAATTCCTATTTTACGTTCTAATTCATTTTTGTGTTGCAGTAGCATGGTTCATTATTTCAGATCTACTGCTATGGTTTATACCTTCATTTAAATATACCAAATACTGAAGTTTCCGTTGCTTCTAAGTTATTTTTCACTGCTTTGCCTGGTAGGTGTCACTGAGGAAACAGGAACTTTCTCTTTACACCTATTATTTTGATAAATTCTCAAAATACTCTGTTTCAAAGAAAGAGCTTGGGGTGCAAAGCAGTTTGGCAAAAAGTGAAAGAGGCAAAGTCACAGCATAAGCATGTCCAAACTCTGGAAGGCCAAGCCACTGTAAACATACCTGTCTCTCACATAAGATGTATCTTAATCAGTTAATACCACGTGATTCTTAAAGCACACATGTTTCTTTGCTCCCTGCAGTATCCTTCTGATCTCTTCTTGTGTGATGAATGATGACTAGACAAGAGTATGACACAATAGGTTCAGGAACTACATCTTCCAGGACAATTATATTTAGGTCCTAAGGAAAGACATCCAGGACTCTGGAGTCAACTGTGTTTCTATTTATAATCAGCACCTTTCTTCAGCCAAGCCCTCCAGTTTATAAGACAATTGATGATTGATGCTACATAAAGATTTCCTCACAAGATCATTACAGCCTTAAAAGAGTGCAGAATTTGTGTTTAGACAAGGGATCTAGTTAAATCCTTTCTCTGTCCAGGGTTAGATTAGACCAGTCCTAAAATACCATCTAGCTGCAGCAACAGGATGTTAATCCTTTAAAAGCAATCATCTGTTGTGTGTGCATTTTACACCTTTGCCTTTTGTTACTCAGATAATTCGTCCACACAATAATGGCTAAGAGGAAGGCATATCAGGGCTGTGTTTATCTCCATGCTTATGCAGAATTCCCCCTGAGAACCCTTTGCTGTTTGTGCTAGAGCCACCCTTTATAGTTTGCTGGTCCAGCACCAGGAAAATAGCAAGGACAGAATATCATACAGTATGTTCACCAGTTTTAAAATCAGATTCACTGCTGGATTTGGAATGTAGAAAAGGATTGCATTGTTCTCTGCTTTCTACATTCCTTCAAAGCTGAAGAAGCATTTATTTTGGTTCTGTACTTAGCAAACTGCTTTGGAGAGCATCAACTTTCTCTGGAGTCTGTCAAGACCTCCTACCCTTTCATTGTGTTCATGATCTCTTGAAAGGGGCTTCACATACTCCTGAACAAGCAATAAAAGGTTACCTGGACCTCTGCAGAATTAATTTACTTTGCTTGCTGCTTTCTTTCCCCCTTACTGCCCCCATTTATAATTACATTAATTACATGCATAGAAGAGTATTCTGTCTCTTTGACATTAATTACCTGGCAGTGAAGATTAATGAACTTTGTAAAATGTTCAGTATAACACATTCCTAAATGGCTAACATTCAGCAAGGGTCACCAGTATAGTGGAAATCAAGTAATGACCACAGAAAAATTTCCTACTAGTAGTCAAAAGAAAAAACAAATAAACAAGCCACTAAAAAATCTCCCAAGAAAAAAAAGAAGTACATTGATGTACAAAAAGCTATGCAAAGTGACTTTTTAGATGAATTTTTTATACACTGTAGTCATTTTCCACCAGAATAGTGGCCTGTAAAGCTTTTTTTGTTTTGTTTTGTTTTGTTTTTTGTTACTCTAATGTGGCTTAATTTTGTTAAAAATTTGCATAGGTTTCCCACCAAGATCTGAGTCTTTTTCTTCATGTTTTCATTTCTATACAAAAGAGAAAATCTACTACCGCGCCAAACAAAACTAACATTTTTATGGGAAATCTCTCAGGGTTTGCACAATTGTTTGACCAGAGAGGAGACACTAAGACTCCTATAACTGGCTTATTATGACCAGAGCTGCACAGCAGATGGGTGCAATATTAGGAAAGTTGAAAAGTGCTTCAAACATTAGTATGACCAATAATGTTGTGTAATTTCCTTAAATTTACCCTGTATTTTTACACTGTTACTGGTGAGATGAAGTCTTCCAGTAGGCAGCCTAAGAAAACATCCCAGGGCCATTTTCCTGCATCTGCTTCTCACATGCCGTTGGGGTGCAGAGGAGAAGGTCGGAGCAGCACAAAACTGAAGACCCATGGGGAGCAGTTTGCAAGCCCTGTAAATTCCAGAAACCACACAACAAGGGATTACAGCTCCCTGGAAAGGTAACTGTGTTGGGACATGCTGAATGTCCTAGCCCTGCAAGCCTGTGCAAGATGCAGTCACACAGCACAGTGCAACACCTAGTGTCGATTAATTAGCTGGTGGTTTTAGCTGGTACTGGAGTAAACAGAAGTGTGGCAGAAGCCCAGACAGCTGGGCTTCTATGGTTATGGTGAAATGGCACAGGGAAAGTGTCAACAAAAGTTCTGCAGGATCAGAACTGCAGCTTTTAAAGCAAAATCTGAGTTCTATTTGAAATTCTCTGTAGCTGTATTTTGACAAAAGACTTTGCAAAAATAGACTACATGATATAATTAAAGCTATTCTCTTTAATTATATAATGTAGAAAACCTAAATCCAGTTTTGATGACTACTATGTCATCAGAAGGGACATGTAGGATGACCTAAACTCAGTCACTTTGTGATTAGTAGTTTACTCTCAGCTGCTTTTAGAATGCATTTTAATATTTACTGTTTTATGTATCTACTTTACAGTCTTCATTTGTTTCATCACAGCAATATGATGTATTAGGGAAGTTTCATTGCTCTGATTTTGTAGATTTCATAGGGAGGAAAAAATGTCACAAGTAAATTGGTGCCAAAGATGGAAAATGAATCATGACTTCAGACTCAGACACACAACCTCACAACTGACTTTTTCTGTCTATAGTCATGTGGAGACACATACAGGGGCTTTAGTCCAAGTGTACATGTACATTGTCTTCCACAGGTTTGTGTTTTGTGCTTGCAGCTGGCTATGGGCATAACTGTTTCCAGGACTAAAGACTTAATTCTTAGTGGACTCTATTCAAGTGCTAACTTACTGCATCCCTACTGTCCTTAAGGTTCCCATTAAAGACTTTTCTACCTATATCTTCCTCTGCAAGTACATTGTAGTTAATTACTTATATTTCTGCAATTCTCTCTCCTTTTGGATGACTCATTCTGTAATTGATAGACATTTTTCAGATAAAGTGTTCAGGAAAATTATGCTTGAACTTAAACACTGTTAGGTTGAATTGTATGGTTGGTTTAGCTGTACAGGTCAAGTGCTCCAGTGTGATTACTCAAAGTGCTAATGAGTCACTACTTACTATCCCATTGCTCATCACTAACTCCAGAATAACACCGGTTCTTTGTTATGGGAAGGCAAAAAAGGTCTTTGAATTAACTTGTACACGAATGAAACAATTCTCAATTATACGCATGTGATAGCAAAGATAACATTAATTATGCACTGGAAGTTTTGCCAGATTAGGCCTAAGATCTTTTCTAAGATTACAAATCTACTTTTCTGTAATGGGTAGAGGCGTATTTGGTCCAAGCTTTTTAAAATGTTGAGTGCCTCTATTTTTGAGAGCCAACATGAGCTACCTCAAAGGAACTCAGATAGACTGTGTAAGAACTACCTTTTTGAATATGTACATCAGAATCAATTTATTTCTTTCACACTGGATACCTAGAAATATCTTGAACCTTTTAAAAATTGGTAGATGTGTGCTTTTATTTTACCAGTATTTAAGAAAAAAAAAAAGACAATTATACACAGTCTAGAACAAAACTCAACATACAAGATTTTTTGTTTCTTCCCTAGTTTAAGAATGCTTATAAAGGTAAAGAATTTTCTCAAAAACTAAAAAATCTTCACATAGTCCATTTAAAAATCCCATTTTCAGTATTTGACCAAACTTCCTTCTCTCATGGCTACAGTTATGGCCATCTAGCAAATAACGTATTAAACACATGGATCAGCAAAACTATCAGCATATTAGCAGAACTGACTATATGGAAGACATAGCTATAAATGCAGTCATTGCCTTTACAGGTTAACTCAACCCATTTAAAATTCAAGTCCTACAGCCTAGAAACATGAATCATGAGAATTTCTTCGGGTGATGATTTCTCTGGTTCACATTGGAATAAAGAAGTCACTGTAGGAAACCAACTCCTGAAACCATATTTTAAGTTTAACTTTAGTCATTGAAGCATAAGAATATTAAAATGTAAAATGAAACTACTTTGAAAGATAACATGTTTTTGTTTGTTTTGCACTGAAGAATTACTCCTTGAATGCGTATCAGCAAAAAAAACACAATCCAACCAACAAAGCAACCAAAAAACCCCAAAACCAAAAACCCAAACAGCTGTTGCTTCATAAATCCTAGAACACTGAGGTTATATAGCAGAAATAGAAATAAGAAGGGCTTGATTTTTGACTCAAGTCCAATATATTCTTCCATCAACAGTAACTTTAGGCAGAAAATAACCATATTCGTAAACGTCTGGGCTTGTGACACAATTTAGTCAACCTTGAGCTGAACTGATTTTTTATGTCATTCCAGATATGTTTTCTTAATAAAGGCCAATAATATACTTAAGAAGTAATGTGAACCTGGAAGACAAGAGCTTGTTTGGGTGTTTCCTCTGGGAAGATTTTGTGTGTTTTATGACTTTATATCTGGCAGTTTAATAATGGTCCTGTGTGAAAAAAACCCAGCAAGGTGACTTTTAATTCATGGCAGTAAAGAAGGCCACCAGAGGGTACTTACTCTGTGAGACTGAGGTTTTTTTCCAAATTTAAAGCCCCAGGTGATTCCCAGGTCACCTATTCTGACCTGTAATGTATCTCAGGAGATTAATCATTTACAGATTGACCTTCCAGTCACCATTATTTGAATAGTATGGGTAATTCACATGTATAAGTGTTGATGTGTACCTGTGCAGAGTTCATGAGTATTCACATGGCAGGTGTTTTTCCCCATTTCAGCCCAGCATCTGTCTGATCAAGTCCGTCTCAGCATGATAAAGCAAGAGAGTGCATATTATGTAGGTAGTGTAGGTACAGATGGCAGGGGTACGAAGCCGGCAAGACACTGTGGTGCTGGAAGATGTTCCTTACAAACTACTGAACCCCTCTGTAAGAAATCTCAACCCTCTCATACTCTATTTTCCTGTACCAATTGTGATGCAACTTGATAACTTAAAATTAATTATGTATACATAATAGTACTGTAAAGAAAAGAGCAATGGAGTGGGTCCAGTGGAGGACAGTGAGGGTGGTGATTGGACTGGGGCATCTTATGAGGAAAGGTGAGGAAGTGGGGTCTGTTCAGCCTTGAGAAGATGACAACTGAGAGGTGACCTCATTAATGTATATAAGTCTAAGGGAGGCAGTGCCAAGAGGAGGGAGCCAGGTTCTTCCCTGTGGTGCCAGTCACTAGGACAGGAGGCAGTGAGCAGAAACTGATGCACATGAAGTTCCACCTGAGCATACGGACGAATTTCAAAGTGCAGGTGACCAACCACTGAAACAGATTGCTCAGAGAAGGTGTGAAGTCTCCCTCACTGGAGATACTCAAGAACTGCCTGGATGCAATTCTATGCCATGTGCTCTTGAATGTTCCTGGCTGAGCAGGAGGCTGGGCCAGATGACCCACTGAGGTCGCTTCCAACCTGCCCCATCCTGTGATTCTGTAATGAAAAGGACATTTCTGGGATCAAAAGAGGCCTGAAACTTAGCTTGTATAATCACTATACCCTGCCCTAACACACTACTAATTAAGCAATGAAGAGAGTGAAGATTGTATGCTTTGACTGACTTTTTTCAGCTACTTTCACTCTTGTTGTGTTTATCAAAATAATTCAATAGCTCTATAAGACCACAAAACTGTGTCTTTATGCTCAAGTGAACAAATAGAAGCAACAATTTTTTAACTGGGCAACTATTGTGTGGCAATGATGAATGTGGAAACAAAGATGCAGGAAGCAGGCACCAAAATGGAAGCTCTTTTTCCATCTATTTGCCTCTTCATTTAAGAGAGGTGGATATAGGGGCATGGCATCAACAAAAGTTAACAGGATTGTCTTGAATAGGAACAATATTGCTTCTATTCATTCATGTGAGGACTGCACCATTGCTGTTCATGCAATGTGAAGAATGTTAGGAGCCCGTCTTTGCAGAGTGGGATTCCAGGAGCCTGTAGGTTGTGCTGTGTACAAATGCATGAGGTTGGTTACCTGTGCCAGGTTAGCCATGCAGCTAAAACAGAGGGATTGGTAATGAGGGCTCACCCCACTTAGTCTCTACACAGAATGGAAATACCTCAAGCTCTCTGAGCTATCTAGGAAGGAGCCAGATTGAATCTAGATTCTGTGTACAGATTTTAGCCTGAGACAATCAGTCTTGCTGACATGGATCCTGCATAACACCCTATGATCTCTGTGTCAAAGCTAACTTGTGTCTGGCCAGCTTGGGGCAGACACAGGCAGAGAATCTGTGTCTGCCTACACTATCCACATGTATATATATCCATCCTTCCATAACTAAGAGAAAGAATATAAATGCATCGCCCTGTTACGGTAAAATGCATCCCTAGAGAGCACAGTTGAATGGGACGGATGTACTGAGTATGACCGACTCCATAGCAGTCTCCCTCAGGCCTCAGTTGTTTTCATAATTGCCTTTGGAAAGGAGCTGACAACCAAGGAGTGCATACCTGTGGAACACCACTTCTTTATATCACTTGTCATCCCTTTTTTACCCTCAGAGACCTCTTCATTCATTATCTTCAGTCTTGCCTAGCATACAGCTTTGGAACCTCATCAATCCCAAAGACAGGTTGTCCATAAACTGACAAAACAAACCCACTCTCAAGTATAGATTGAGTTTAAAAAAATCTGCCTGCTGTGTAGCCCTAAATCCAATTATGAAATAACTGCAAAACTGAGCAGCCTTTTATGCTCTCACCAGTGATATTCCAAAAATGTTTTTTGCTCTCCTTCTGGGAGCACACAGCCGTCCTGTGAATCCTGTGGGGACCTGATTCTTGTGTTGGTTACAAAGGAAGGATTTCTGGATGAATTTCACAATAGTTAAAGAGCAGTTCTTCAAACACAATTTTTACTTTCACATGTTTTCAGGTTTAAATTATGTCTTTTACATTTTCAATTTCCATGTGCAAATATTCATCCAGCTTTTGATTTTTGTCAGAAATTGAAATGAGGATGAGGTGTAGAGGAGGTATTTGGTTTTCCAAGCATAGGCATGCATCTAGCATGACTTGAGATGCCCTTGGATGTCTTGGGCATCCGGGCTGGCAAATAAACCACAGATCTGAACTCTTCTGGAGCAATAATTCTAGAATATCTGACAGCATGTTAACTTGTACCATGTATGCAACATCCCTCTTCTTGCTGTCAGCATAAACCTCTGGATTCTCTAGATAGTACCACAGGTATTTAGTACTGATACTATCTGTATTCTAGATTGTTAAATTGATTGAGTTTGGGTTTTGGTGGGGGGGAGTTGTTGTTCTGTTTGTTTTCTTTTATCATATCAAATATGCTTTTCTGGGTGATTTTTAAATGCACAAGTGATGGTGGAATTATGGGTGCCTTAAATCTCTGACTGAACTGTCTCCACAGTTAATCGATACTTCCAAGGTGAGACCTATGGTAGTATATCATTGCTGTTTGTTCGCATGCTCCCTTGTATCCATTGTTAGTTGTACCTGTGTGTTGCTTTATCCCATAGGTAATCTCAGTGCAGGTTTTTGTTGTATGCATAGTGTGCTGGAGAACTGTATTTTTATCTTTTTATCATGATGAAAGGAAAACCAACAAATTTATCCAGTCTCTGTGATGCAGCAGTGGCCACATCAGCTACACTGTACATATGGAGCAAAATCATAACAAGGATACAGCACACAGCAGTTTAGTTCACAGCCTGGAATGGTGTTAAAAAGAAGTTGACTAAATCTTTGATGCTTTACTGCCCAAAAGCTTAGGAAGAAATTATCTCTTTCCTCCTCTCCTTCCCCCTTATGATCCAAATAAACCTATCAAAATATGAATAGATGACCGTAAGATATAGGGGGAAAATGCAAAACATAAACAAAGAATAAAGATTTTGGGAAAGTGAATTAGCTGAGAAGGAAAAGAGCAAGTTAAGCATCTGACTACTGCTCAATAGAAATGGAAAAATATTAGCAAATGACAGTAAAAAGGTCAGAGTTTTCATTCTCTTTTTTTTGCAGCAGTCTCCACTGAAAAGATTAATTTTAGTCAGGTGGCTAGCTTAAAGCCACTAGCTAGATAACCCAAAAATTTACCCTATATCATCTGAGTGACAGAAGGTCTTTCAAACCTGCAGGTAGGTACTTTTGAAAATCTGAACAAGCTGGAGCTAAGTTAAGCTTCCAGAAGACCAAAAAATTGACAACAAAAATGCCTGTCTTTTTCAAAGGGAAAGTTCCCCCCCTCCACTGTCCCAAGACAAGGAATTATGAGCTTAGAAACTTTCAATTTCTATGAAGAAATTGAAATATAATGAAGTCAACCTTGTGTAAACACCTAGAAGAGAAAGAAAACTTTTAGTAAATACTTTATCGAACATATATAAAACCCATCTAATGCAGGACAGTAGCAAACTCTGTGTTACAAAGGTTCTTATTTACTGCTTTTGAAGACAAACTAGGAAGATACACAACAGCTCTTAGGTGGATAGGCTGCTGTTGGAAAACTTCCTGGAGAATGAATATTGAGTATTCATTGTCAGGAGTGAAAAATGTATCAAAGGGAAATGATGCAACTCAAATAGGGTACATTTCCTTGAGAGCAAGGACCAAGTGTAGCCTGAAGAGAGGAGCTGTAGATTGCACAAATACAGGCTAGAGAAAAACTGTCTGGACAGCAGCTTAGTGAGTGGCACAAGGGATTACAGGGGCACGTAAGGCAGGCATGAAGCAGTAATGTTTTGCCACTTGTCATAAAAGTTGTGCTCTTGGATGGATAAGCAGGGTTATTTTTTGTGAGAGACACAAAAATGGTTCTTCCTATTTGATCCTGGTAACATCTGAGTGGACTTGTGAGAAGTCTTTATTACCTATTTTCAGTAAAAAATGCATCACTGGAGATAAGTACATAGCAAGCATGATTTAGAAGATACTGTGAATGGGGAAAAACTAATGGAAGCCGTGGAGTTTTTTAGTTAAGGAAAGATATAACTTCAGGCAGACATGGGATCACTTTTCAAGAAATTAGTTATAAAGAAAAAGGGAATAAAGGCTTCTCTGTATTTTATGAAGAAAAGGATAAAAAGTCGTAAGTCTTTAAACATCTGTCAAGACTGGTACAAGTATAGCTGAACCTGCCTTGGGGGGTGACGGGGAATGGGTGATCTAAGTGCTTTGCAGTCCCATGGTGTGTGAACTATAGCCCTGTATCTATATCTGTATTAAGTAAAACCAATATTTTATTTATTGTTGATGGTTCAATTCTTAAGTACTTCCATTTAAAAGCAAGTTTTTCAAGCATAGATAATTGGCATACCTATGAAACATGCATACCTTCTTTTTTTCCAGCTGTCTTAGAGACTAAATATATGAATTGAGTCAGTGATCATTCCCTCATCTTATCTCAGCTGGACATGACCAGAATCAGTGCAAGAACCTGAGTCAGATCTTTAAAAAGGCTTCAATTATTTTGGATTGATTTCATTTTAAGGTGTTACAGTCAAACTGTGAGTAATGGGTCTAGTCATGGTACAATTTTTCAGTAGAGCTGTCACAGACAGTCCATTTTAAAAGAGATTTTGTTGCTGATTGACCAAGAAAGAAATTAGTTATAACTGTTGACATTTCTACATATATTTGCCCACCAAAGCTTCCTACTGAAACAGAACAGTGTTACCAGCCCTTTTGGGTATTTGGGATTGCATTCTTGCTCTCACACACTACATCATGCCTCACTGATGCAGTTTCAGCTTGAGGGCTCAAAATCTCTGTGTTGTCTGAGTCAAAATGGGAACTTGAATTCACAGTGCTTATATGTTCTGTTACTGAATATTAGGTATGGGAATTTTTCAGGATCTCCTGCTAGAGCACCACATGTGGCATTGGGAAGCTGGCTGGCAGACAGAGAGTGGTCTCTGTAATCATACTGCTCTGTTCACCCACAGGAATGTTAAAGTCCCTCCACCAAATCAAAGAGAAAGCTTTTGAACAGAGTTGCATCCATCTACTTATCTGTGTAGACGGACATTTATTTTGCTTTTCTGTAATTTATTTACATGGATAAGGTCCTTCTGTCTGTGGCTTGAATATTCGTGACTGAGACCTGCTCTGGCCATTCCCACAGATAGTTCATTCCTGAAGCAGTGCAGGCAGACAAAACATTAATAATATTTGAAAATTTCAGGAATTGTAACTCAGTCTATATTGATACTGGGGATTGCCCTGACCCAAGTGCCCTTGGCCTTGTTGAACTTCACAAGATTCACCTCATGGATCCCCTGGTGGACTCAGGCCTGGTTTGTTCAGTAACAGTGTTATTGGTGGCTGCTCCACGTAACTGATATGCCAATTAGTGGGAGAAGAAAAGGATGTTTGAGTAGCATGTATATTATTTGTTTACAGCTTCTAATTACTCAGGAAAGCCTAAGATAGGAAAAGGATTTAAACTACATCTTTGTTCTTGCAATTTTGAGTTCGCCTAAGTGGGGCTTATCTGCTGAAATCTTGACTTCTGAAAATGTAGCTGGTCATTTAGACTCCATAGAAAAAACAGAAAGGGTGTCTGGAGAGGGCAATTTTTCTTGTTTATCTTAGATGCCTGTCCTGAGTTGCAGTGATTTTCTCCATGAAAGTATCCAAAGGTTAATATTATGGGATGCCAGATGACTGACTTTTCAAGCTAAAATTCTTGAGCTAGGGACACATAGCACCTGCTCATTTTTACTAATTTTTTTCCTTGTTTAACCACAGCCTCAACTTCCCAGTCTTTGTTTGACTTCTTCCTCCTTTTATTTTTTATTTTTCTTTCGGTGCTTAAATACGTTTCCTATTCTAAGGTTCTCCCAAGATCTGCATTATCTTGGAATATCAGTTGGGTAAGTCCTGTGTGATAGTAGAAATAGCACCCCAGATGAATCACATTTGACATACATTAAAATTATGCAGAAACATATAACTAAATTGTGACTAATACAGGAATGGCACACTCTCTGACAACTCAGGCAAATATAAGTCACTGCCTATAAGTGGAGATCCTAGAATCAGCTGAAAAGCAGTTAACTCTTTCAATCTGAAACAACAAAACCCATCTTATCAAACTGGATATAACACACAGTGGGTGTGATTGGTCTGGGTGTGGAATAGGAGAAGCACGCTCTTAGCCGGTGAATACTGTGGCTACCTGCCTGTAGCACCAACTCAGCCTCTCCAAGGTGTCCAAGGTGCCCTGGTCCCTGCTAAAAACAGGGAGAAATTCTCAGGCTTTAAAGTGGTGGCAGAACTGTGAGTTTCATAAATTCTTATTGGCCCTGCAAGGAGCATGGCCATGGTGCTGTAGTGCTGTGCTAATTAGCCTTATCTGAATTAATTAACAGACTGATAAACTGAACTCAATCAAGTGGTGCTTTTGCCTCCAAGTCCTGGAAGAAGCTCATTCAGAACCCATTCTGGGGTCTTTGCACACAACACCATCAAGCCTTACAATAACATCCTTCAAAATGCAGCAAGCTAGTGCCAGTCTCTAACTTCCTTCAGTGCTACCAGAGCAATCTGCACTCAGGCAACACAGTCCTGCAGAGTGATGTGGCACAGGCAATGGTGCCATGAGGATCAGGTGCATTGAGGTGGGTTAGGGAGAGTGGCAGTGCCAGCAAGGGCTGTTGGTACCGGGATGGCACCGACACGGTGACTGAGGAGTGCCCCCAGCACAGCTGCCTCCAGCAGCGTGCAAACAACAGGCAGCACTGGAGACAAAAGCTGTGGCTTTGCTCTTCTCTTTTATGCTGTGTGTTGATCTTGCTTGGCTCCAACACAAGCAGTTTTAGCAGCAGCAACGAGCTCTACCCTCTCTCAATTATTTTTAGCCCCAGAAAGTAAGAAATTAGTCTTTTCAAATACAGTCACACAAGAGCCTTTCTTATAAATCTTCTAACTAAAAAGGAAAAGGATTAAGGATAGCATTAAAGTAAAAGCTGAACTTAATACCTTGTATCATCAAAGCCTTAACCATTTTCATGTTCTTCCTTTCCTCTGCTACCAGTAGGACTTTTCCAGGTTTTTAGTGGTAGTTGTTGATGTGGAATGAAGCAGACCAAAATCACTGTTCAAAGCCCTGCACCTTTTTTACCTGTTTGATGCTGTATCTAGCTTTTGTGCTATCTCTGTTGTGACTCTGGTCCCATTGCTTCTGTTAGAGTAGTCTAAGAACACTTGCAAATCCTGGAGCTGAACCTGCAGCTCTCAAGGTGCTTTGCAGCCAAGCACAGTTCCCTGTAGCCATGGACAGAGCACATGATGATGAGGAGGACTATTTTCCCAGAGTTATTCAGAAAATTATTTATAGGAAGAAATGTAGACTTTCACTGTTCTCCCAAGCTGGTTCAGAGTCACTAACAGGTGATATTTGATGTGCTGTAGACTAAATTTCTTGAGATGACTCTGAAGTTTCTGGTCAAAAATGAGGGAGGACACTTTTGGATACAAATTTATGAAATCAGAGAGGATTCAAATAGGCATTTGAATGTTCAGTTTGACAAGCAGCAGCCAGATTGCTTCAATTATCAGCAAAGTTTGCAATGTTTTCTCCGAAGTACCACAGTGGTGCATGTGACTTATGAAATTTATATTTGCTCTTTGGCAAGTAATTTTCCTTTTTATTTTCTGAAAACTCAATGTTCATACCACCTCCTTGGGGGCCCATCTTCACAGGGCAAGGACAGATGATGTTTTAATGGGTTCCGTGCAGCATGTGTGCCAGAGCTTATTGTTATTCTCTCACAGGGTGCATTGTAAAGTAACACTTAATAAAAAGGACCACAGGAAGTCAACATCAAGTGGTACCCTTTTATTAAATATGAAGCATCTGTGGTTTACACAATTTGGGACAAATGAAGCTCAGTCTTATAATTTGTCTATTTCTTTTGAATCCATCACAGAAGACATTACAAAGCTGCTTAAGGTCCTAAATACAGAGACATTCAGATCCACCATGGGTACGTGATGCAGTGCAGCATCTAATCTCCAGATGCCAGGTATTCAGGACTCATGCAAAACAGGGGTATTGGGTGTGCTTGAATAAAACAGCCCTGTCTGGGAATATACACACTGTCTGTAGGAATTCCAGGGATTTTTATTTTTTTTCAACTGTGATCCACAATCCTGTTTTTCAACTGTGATCCACAATCCACAGTCTCACTGGCATCTAACACATAGCCAGCATTTTTTAAAATAAAATGTGTTAAGTGTCATATTACATCCCAGCTCCAGACACCTAAAAATGTAGGTGAGCTTACAACGTTCACCTTTTGAGTAAGATCTTTAATCTCTGCAGACAGTGGGGATAGAGGTAATGCATATGGAGAGCTGTTCAGTTTAGCAAATGTGACTCCAAATTTAGTGAGGTGAACAGATCTCTGTACTTCATTGAAGTGTGATTTACTTCTAAGCTGAAATTTGTTGCTCACTTTTAGATGTCCAGAGCCATTCTGGACAGTTCTGAGGCATTCTGCCTTATGTCCAGCTAATGTTCCAGGATGTGTGTGACGCTCATCCATCCTGTGTCCTACCTGCCTTTCAGCTTTCTCAGGTGCTCATCCCAGAGTACCAAATGCAGGTAAACAACTCAAGCTGTCTGTTAGCTATCATGATTGCTTAAACAGCCAGGGTATAAATCATCTGCAAAACTATTAGAGAGTCAACTAGCATCTTTTTAGGAACTATGGGAAATCCCAGTGGGTCTCCAGTTGTTGTCCCAAAGGTTCCATCCCTTCACCACCATCCATGCACACAGATTTTTCAGATGCTGTAAGGTATATTATATGGCCCTAGTTTTCTATGTTTCATCAGCTGTACGATCCTGGTTCATATGCTGTAGGCTGATGTTTGTTATGCATGTTCACTCTCGCACAGTTTGTGGGGACCCAGACACTACAGGCTGACATGGCAGAAACCTAAATCTAGGGGTCTGAATTTCAGTCTAAGTCCCACCTACAGCCATTTTTTTTTTCTTGAAACCTGTCTGACAGGAGTACCAGTGCTGATCTTTTCTGAATAGAAGTGCTCCCTCAACACCTCCATTTGGCTGCCATCTCTGATCCTCCCTATGCAGGTTATTGTTCTGGAAGACAAAATTTTCTATTTTGAAGACTTGGATTTTCTCCATATTCTCCATATTCTCCTGATGCAGAAAGCTGCAGGCTGCAGTAAGAAGCAAATAGTAGTTTCCACTGCTATAGACCTTGGATAGGTTGTACCTCAAAGTACTGTACATGCTGACACTTCACATGGGAGGCAGTAGTTGGTGGCTTGGGTTTTCCTCCCTGTTAAAGTATGACGACAGCTGGGAGCTGAGGAACGTGCTGGCTCTGCAGGTATTTTCTATTACTGCAGAAAATTCTCTGCTGTAATGGTGATGTGGTCCATTGAACATGTGATTTGGTGAACTTCCACCTTTTCCAGTTAATCCTCCAAAAGAGAGATCAGAAGGGTAACTTGGAGCTGTTTCAGTGTCTTTGCAGGCTCAGCTGGAAAAAAAAAAAAAGGTGTTTGAAAGCATTTGAAGTATTTAGGGCACATTTTGAAACTTAATTTTCAAAATGAAGGCTAGACTGCAGTGTAATCAGTTCAGCCCAGGGGTGAGATATGCAACTGAGAGTTATTAAAAACTGCACTGTTTCAGTTGATTGCAAGACATATTAGGACATTTTAGAAACCTGTAAGTGTCTTCAGGAGTTTCAGACACTTTGTGAAGAGAAAAACTGCTTGGAACCACTAGCTCAGTAGGCCTGAAGTACTTCATTCAAAGCATCTCAGACTCAGCATAGTCCCATGGAGCCAAAAAAGGTTCCTGCCTATCCCAGAGCTATAGATCCTCTAAGCATCAGGGTCAGTGTCTTGGCATCCCACCAACAGATCTGCTGCGGGCAGGAGAATACTGAAACCCCCTGCAACTGCTCTCATAAATCAAAGTTACAGCTATTTTTAGGCAAACTGACAAGAATGTCATTTTCACAGAGCCGTTGCTGGCTCTGGGGAATTTCTGTTTCATAGGAAATTTTTTTAAAAAGTTGTTTTTAATCTGATTTGAATTAAGATCATATGCCAAAAACTTTCTTGTGCACTGAAACTTCTTTTTTATTGGCCATTCTGTGACAGGAAATCATACTGGAAAAGGGCACTCTGATTACAATTGAAATTAATGATACCTCTGCTTTTACCAAGCCATGTCTGCAGTTACCAAGCTCTTAGAACCAGTGTGCATTCACTCATTCATGCTGGATAATTCCCTCCTGTTCATCTTATTAAATCACCCAGAGTGAGACACAGGTAAAGGAAAGTAATTGGTTCCGTCTCAATGGCACATCTAAAACCACATATTGAAGAAAAAGTGACTGAATATGCTTTTCATGAATTTTATTAAAAGTAATAAATAAGCAGGAATCAATTCAAAGAGAACACAATACTTAAGCCTTCTACAAGTACTCCCCAATCACTTAAGACTTAATAAGTACAGATATCAAATTATGGTCAAAATGAAATAATGTAAATATTTATCAGAACCACTAACAGTAACACTAAATCCTCAGATTAGTTAAAACCATCAAATGAACACTGCAAATAATCACTCATAAATCCCAAAGCAAGAATTTGGGGGAGATAGCCATTCACTGAGTTCCAAAACATGATGTACCACAGCCGTGGCATAAATCTTTAACTGGGTAAATATTTTAGCCTAAAAAGAAGTGAGCATAAATCTACATTACAATCTCAGAAGTCAATTAATGTTTTCTTCTTGGAAGTTCACCACCAAATACATATGCTAATCAGCTTGCCCTCTCTCCCAGGGTTTATAAATGTTACAACATGCTTTGATGAGCACATATTTCAGTAGTTTTGTCGCAGATCCACCACTGAAAAAACCCTAGGAAAATTGCAATATTTGTTTGGAAAGGAGGGCGTTCTAGTTTAGTATAGAAATATTCTCTGGTTCTTTCCTATGCTGCCACTGAACTTACGTAGTTTTTAATTATGGAATGAATGCAAGCAGGGATATAAGCAAGCCCAGAAGGTAGAGAAAAGACTTTTCCTCCTCTTTGCGTTGCTGTATGCCATAACCACTGGACACAGATCTTTTTTGTTTACTTACAGGAACTCCCAGAATTCCTAATTCTGCTGTTATTTTTACACGCACAATGGCCAGCTACCAATAGGTGGCGTCAGAGGGGCTCCTCCATCAAATTCCTGTTTGATGGTGCAAAGGAGTGATGTGAATTACTCCATGGACTGGGGATTTCGAACTTTACTGCTTTAAGAGGTGCATAACTGTGGAGGTGGGGTAAACAACACCTGCACATTCAGCTCAGGAACATTGAGGAGTGGGTTTTCAGCTCTGGGTTTGGAATGACACCACTGCCCTGCAGGCCCAAGCTCTGCAGTGGAGCAAAAATTTCTGACCTATTCCAGGATTTAGAATTTAGCTGAAGATTTTGCCCTCAGTAACTTTAGGACATCAAAGTATTTTACTGAATCTGGCTCAAGGTGGTTATGAATGAAAAGTTTACCAAAACTATCAATACTGTGATGGCCATAGAAAGCTATATAAGCAATACTTAAACTCTTGTATGAACTTATATTTTAGCTGAAAATAATTTTAAAGAAACAAAAGCTGCTCTAGGATAGGCTTTTGTCAGGTCCTGGTGCACCACTCAAAATGAAAGTGGAGCTTTTTTTCTGTAATATTTCTCCCGCCAAGACTTCAGCTGAAACTGCCCAAGACTCACAGTCCTTGAAAGAAATACTTGAACTGAGAACAGAATGACGGGACTCAGGTAAATTTATATTGCATTGCTGTCACAAGAGCAGAGTGCTCTAAATACAAGATGTACCATCTTTGTGAATAATACCAGCAAAGGAAAAAACCTTCATTCTGCTGTACCAACCTGGATGAATGACATCTGGCGCTGTACAGATGTTAATTTAAACACATCTGATGGTTTCTTCCTGACTTTTTAAAAAGAATTAGCAATCATAGGTAAAGAAGATCACTTAGCATTTACCTGAAAGGTTAAGATGTATCTTAAATGTGAACTGCAAGTACTTATCTAGGAAAGATTTCTGGTGGAAAATGATGGAGAAAAAGTAACAGCGTGAGGCAGACCTTTCTGACTGCAAACATTTCTTAATTTAACTAGACTTTCATTTCAGGCTTGATTCTAGTACTTATGCAATCACAGCTCTCAGTCCTCAGTGCCAGTGTGCTATTCTCAAATTACAGTTGTCTGAAGCAGAAGACAGATGGGACAGATACCTCTGCGATAATGAGAGAAGTGGAAATGCTTTGCCAAAGACCAGCTTCTTCCCTGTCATGTGAGCTGGAGCATGTGCTAGCACAGATGGACAGAGTAGCAGCTGGAATGCCTTCAGCTTCCACAGAAGATGCTCTTCAGCTACCAAATGTTGCATAACAGTTCCTAGTTTTCAGCTGATAGAGTGGTGCACCAGGACCTGACAGAAATCCACACTAGAGCTGCTTCAGGTAACCTCTCAACTATGTTACCCCTGCCATGATCTGCCACCAAAGTGAAGCTCCATCTCACTGGTTGCTTATGGATCTCCAAAGCAGCTACAGCCCGCATCAGCAGACACTTACTGAGATGCTGTTCCTTATTCTTCAGTCAAAAAGGCAAAAAGGGCCACATGCAGAAGATGTTCCTACTCTTGGGCTTGCTTTAGGTGGCAAGGAGGTGCTGTTAATCCTTCTGGGTGATATTTGATGCCTTGGAGGCAAATCTCCCAGATGCTAATTACAGTCATGTAATTTCTTTCTTGTGCCATTCTGCAACAGAGGCTTAGTAGTGATGCGGCTATCAGCTAAACCAAAATGTAGATTCAGCAGTTAGGATTACCACAGGCTCTAAAATAAACATGCTTTTTTTTTTTTTTTTTTTTTTTGGTAGCTATATGCCAAAGCAGTTTATGTTTATATTTGTCAGATTTAATTGAGATACTGGTGAAACCTGTTAGAAGAGCAATGATTCCAGGTACCATTGGAATAAAAGGCATTAATTTTGAGCAGTTTTACTGCAATGTTTCAATGTTTAATGAACAGATTGTCCTAGGATTTAAAATGTTATTAATTAAGGACCTCAATTGGCATTAAGCACTGCTTGTCTTGTTATTATAACCATTGCCTGTAAATGGTATCATTGCTAAGAGTCATGTTCCATGCCACACTGAGTCAGAATATTTAGGAGTAGAAATAAAACTAAGTAGTTCAATCTCCTCCATTGGTTAGAAAGAAAACACAATTATTATTATAACAATGATAGCAACAAGAAAGGACTGCTAGTCAGGGTGCTTTTAGAAGTATTTTTGCTGCAAGAAAAAACATTATGAAGTTATTAGTAGCTATTAGAAGCTTTCATAATTCAATTTTATAGTAGCACTTGGACAGTTTTCTGCAGAAAGAGAGGTAGAAAATGTCAATTTGCTGTTGCTCTGTCCTTTTAAGCCACAGTTCCTTTACAACAAAATTTACATCTTAGCTGCACAAGTATAAGGAAGCATCTGACTTTTAAATTGTATTTAAGTGAGTAAAACAGAAAGGAAGCTATGAAGTCCAATCTTGATAATGGATTGCTAGACCAGTTGTTCCCCAACAAGTTTTGAGGCCACTGTGATGTTCGCTATCATCTGGACAGTTACTATCTGATTTCTATTTAGAGGTATATATAGTTTCTTATTCCAGAGAGAGTTTAAAGAAGTTAATACCAGAGGTTGATTAACACTCGCCTTTGTACTGAAGTTGGAAACAATTTTAAACATTAGGAACATATCCCGAGTTTTCATGTATCAGTCAAAGATAAGAAGATAATGATATGGCTGAAGGGGTGAGTGTTATGATGTATATGATAGTATGTAAACCAAAGTAGTTAGATTCTACTAGAGCTGTGCAGAGATTCACCTTAAAAAGCATCAGGTGGCCAGGGGACATAGAAAAATTATTGCTGATCTGCAAACCCAGCTTTGTGGAGTTCCTGTGTCTCATACCTATAATAGTTGTTGTGTATTCCTTGTAAAACAGTGACCACAACAACCAGAACCCATGCTGTGCATTATTTCACTGGTATAGGTGCGGTGCTAAAAAAAATTGAGTCTTTAATTTGAGAGGAACTCATGAAAGGTTTCCACACCAGGAGTCTCTGGGAAACACAGTGAAGGCTCTAACTCAGAATAAAATGTCAAGGTATCAGGAAACAAATTTAAAAAAATTGCAAACTCTTCGTGGTGTTCATCCAAGAGCTCTCAAAATGTTAAACATTTGAACTGATGCACAACCTGAAGTGTACAATTCCTTCTGTATTACAGTACCAGGCCACTGTGGGACCACTTCTGGATGGAATTCCAGTTAGGTGCAATGAAATACTGATCAGTAAGTCTATATAAGGAAGAAATTATGTGTACTAATTACTTGGGAAGAATCACATAGATTTTGTATAGGCCAGTACTATTTGACAGAGTAACTACATTATGCTGAAAAGGAAGAAGATGGACAAAGGTCTCATTGTTGTATGTGCTAGATTTTATAAAAGCATTTTGACCAGATTTCTCACCAAAAGCTCTTAAAGTTGTCATAAAACAAGTGCCCTCATATAGATAAAGAGAAAGGGGAATAATTGCTCAGGATTCAAACTTAAGGAAGTAATCAGTGAAAGAAGCTGTTCAGGGTGAAAAAGTTAAGGGTAAAGCTAGATAAAAAGATAATAAAGAGTGGCAGAAGACTCTAATGACATGGCATAGATGATAAAATAGCAGGTGAAAATCAGTACACATAAAACATGATCAAAGCTTCAGGAGAGCTGCTGTGTACACAATAACTTAAATACATACAGACTGCTCGGCCTGAAACACAACTGACGAGATATATGGTGCAGGTCTATAAAATATTCACTGGCGTGGGTCGGGGGTATGGGAAACAATTCCAGTGTAAGAACTATACAGCCTTCAAGTAAGCCAGCAGGAGCAAAATTCAAGAGTGAAATGGAAGTGACTTATTAATTTTCTCTTTTATAGTTTCTTTTCTTTGCCTTTGCTTCGTGAGTTCTTTTACTCAGAGTTCAAATTAAAATGCAGGAGACAGGGAGTTTTTCTTCAGACTTAGTTGTTTTTTATATCTTATCTGTAACACAGCAGCACAGAGCATGCCTCCAAGTTAACAAGGTGAAAATGGCTCCAAGTTCTAACTTCCAAGGTCTTTTAAGGTCCAAATTACCCAATTATGGAATGCCAACTAATTTGTTTTTACTTATAATCCAATAACTAACTATTCATGATCCGCATTGTGGGTTTTTTGACCCAATACCAGAACACCCAGAAGAATTTGTGAAGAAGGAAGAAGAAAAGAAGAAGAACAAATCCATACCTCAAATCCTCCATATTGTTACGTATATCCCATAAACCTAAGTTTCCTACATCTCTAGATATTCCACCCAGTGATATAACTTTTAATTACATAGCAACAACCTCAGTGTTATCACACAATTTGGGAAGCCTTTCCCAAGGCTTCAGGTCAAATGCAGTGTACTTCTGAGGATCACTGTCTGTCAGCACTGAAAGACTGAAATCCTCAGAACTCAGGTTCCAACAGTGACCCTCCAGATAATACACGGTTAAACCAAGGGTTACAGCAAAGTACTGAAGGTACTAGCTTGCAGTTCTTTAATGAGTTATCAAATGAAATTATGGGAGAAAATCACACAGAATGATCTGAGATACAAAGACCCCACCACTCCTGATGCTCCCTGGGTCACAGATTCCTGCAGGGTTGGAAGGCTGCCAGGAATAAGAGGAGGGAGTCAAGCAGCACTAAGTAGGCAGGCACTGTCCCATCTCAGGAGGTTGTGACCAGCCTGCATCATGCCAGGCAATGTGCAGTAGTAATGAGTGATCTGAGGGTGTACATAATACCAATATATGAAGATGCAGATAAGTAGCTACAATGGCAGATTAATATGTTCAAATAATTTCAGAATTGCAAGCTATTCTTCCTTTACACCAGCCTTTGGTCTATTAGCATTTTGTTGACTTCTGAATTTGTTTTCAGTGAGTCTAATATGGTAAAGATTCCTGTGTTTCTCAGACTGGCTTGCAACTGAGAATATGGTGGTTTTTTATGTTTAATAGTTGACACAAACTAGAATGAAGAGTGTTCACTTGAAATTAACAAAAATCAAGAGCCTTTACTGAGTTAAAGACCGTTGCTTCCTCATAGATAATCACTTTCAGAAAGCCCTTGGTAAAGTTTGAAGATATCTCCCAGACAGTATTACATTTTAATTAATTTTCTCAATTAATCTTATTTATTAGAGACACGAAATATAATGTTTCTCCAATTGGTTGCTCCTATTTGCAAAAAAATAGTGATGTGGAAAGTATATAATGGAAATCTCTTTTTGCCCGTTTCTATCTGAGAAGAGAATCTTTGGGATTATCTATTAAAATCTTTGTTCCCTAATAGTGCGTCTTCTACTTGATTAGTTTCCAGTGATACCAAGAATGACATTTGCATGTTTTTGTGAAAACACCAACCTAAGATTAAGAGATTTTCTGACCTAAGTTTTCAGAGACATTTAGACTAAATCTTCTGATGATTAAGGGTAGAGTAAAAGCTGTAGCAGCTCCCTGTTGTGACTACCTGAATCCTCCTAACACTCATTTGCACAAAACAATTATTTTTGCAGACCTGCTCTTCTCATCTTTTAGTTTGGTAGAGTCATTCAGCACATGCTTTAAATGTGTGTACAGCTTGCTTTAGCATACTGCCTTTTTTTGTGTTGCTATTGGTTATATTTCATCTGCCTTTCAGTGGTTTTCTCTTTCCATCACCAAAGAAGTGGTACCTTGTTATGTTCTTACCTAACAGTCTCTTCTAGCTCTTGAAATACTCATCATACACTCGTGTGGTTTATCATCTTCTACTTTTACCTAAGTATTCTGACACCCTTTTGGCCAGTCATATTTAGACTGCTAAAATCGGTTTTCTCAAATTAGTGCTTTGCCCGTAAATGCAACTAAAATTAGGATTTCAATCCTAATATAAAATGATGGCTCAACAAGAAGAAGAGGAAGTGCTAGAATTACAAATAAACACTACAATATTTAATTAATCTTCTACTCAATTCCTGATGATTTTAAAAGAGCTGAACTAGGCTGGCGCTGAATAACACATGTTCAACCACTGCACCCAGGCTTCAAAGACGTTGCAGCTGCACTGTGAAAAATATAGTATGTGGGCTCTCCCCAGATGCAAATATAATGTAAATGCAAATTTATACAAATAGAGGCTATGTGCAGACTTCTGTGTGCAATCTTACTTCATCCAATTCCAATCAATGTGATTCTGTTGGATGAAAACCATGAACAGTGGAGCCATTAAACACAGAAAAAGAGGTCACCAGCACATCTGACCTCCACAGTGCCAACAAAGATGAAATGTGACGGCAGTAATTCTGGATGCCACAGGATTGCTGACTGCAGAAGCCTTCATACCTCGTAATAATCCTGAGATACACCATTCCTCTGCAGCATGAAGGAATTCCAGCTGCTCCAGGCACTAAGTCAGATTCATCAGGATCCCAATTTCAATGCCCCTATGCAAATAGCGTGGGGAATAAACAACAGGGGTATAAACAAGAGGAGTTATAGACATGTGCATGCCTGCAGGACTGTGATCTTACTGGCATCACAGAGACATGGTGGGATGGCTCCTGTGACTGAAGAAATGGAAGGATACAGGCTCCTTAGGAAGTACAGGCAGGGGAGATGAGAAGAGAGTGTCACCCTCTATGTCAGTGGCCAGCTGGAGAGCATGGAGATCTGCCTGCGGACAGATGGGGAACAGACCAGACCCTTATGGGTCAGGATTAAAAGGAGGGCAGCGACAGTTGACATTGTACTGGGGTGTTGCTGCCTGTTTTGAGCTTCCCCTCCCCCCTCCCAAAGACATGT
>NW_024581225.1:0-6934 GCF_017639235.1 Corvus kubaryi
CCCCTGCCCGTTACCCACCCGGTGATGCCCGGCCATGCTGGGGGGGGACACAACATATCACCTCACCCCCCCCGCAGCCCCCCTCCCCAAACCGGGGGGGCGGAGGGGGCAGCATCACTGGGGCGGGGGAGGGTCACACCGACCACCATCCTCTGCTGAGCTACCGGGAGGCGGGGGCGGAGGGGGGGCCACCGGACCGGGAGCCCCGGGGCCGGGCCGGCTCCGCCGCCGTTATATAACGCGGCTCCATGATGGGGGATGCGGCTGGGGGTGGCTGCGGTGCCGGTGCCGGTGCCGGTACCGGTACTGGCAGAACAGGCACCGCCACCGACCCCGGCATCGGCACCGACCCCGGCACCGGCTTTGTGTGGTAAAGGGTTTTCCCGAGCGGCTCTTACCTCCAGCCCTGTCTCCCGAAGCTCATGCCATGCCTTGTGCCCGTCTTCTTTCGGTTGCAGCAAAAAATCCCACCAGGCAGAAAACGGCGAATAATCCCCCCCAAAATCTCCGTTGGCAAAGGGGCCGGATCCCGCCCGGCCCCCGCCCCAACCCCGCGAAACAACAGGAAAAATAAGCGGGGAGTGGAGGGGGGGAATGGGGCCGGATCCGGATCCGGGGGGATGGAGAAGGGGGGTCCCTCCTGCCAGCCAGCCCAGGGAGCTGGGAGCACACGCACACGCGCGTTTGCACACACGCACACGCGTGTCACCAGCGGAGCCTGTTAAAGGGACACGGTCACCGGCAGCGATAATGGAGCGCGGTGGGAAGGCACCGGCATCGGCACCGGGAGAGGCGAGGTGAGGGTGCGGGACACGGGGAATGATGCGGGGGGGTACGGGCAGGGCTGGGCTGGCAGCTGGGTGTGCAGGGAGAGAGGGGTGGTGGGTGGGGGAATGCAGGGGTGGAAGGATGGGGGATGGAGGGGGGGATGGAAGGATGAGGGGGGATGGAGAGATGGAAGGATCGAGGGAGGGATGGAGAAATGGAGGGAAGAATGGAGAGATGCAGGGTGGGCTGGAGGGAGAAATGGAGGGATGGAAGGATGAATGGAGTGGTGGAGGGATGGAGGGAAGAATGGAGAGATGAGGATGGAGGGGTTGGAGAGGATGGAGGAATGAAGAAATGGAGGGAAGAATGGTGAGATGAAGGGATGGAGGGGTGGAGGAAGAAATGGAAGGATGGAAGGGTGGATGGAGGGATTGAGAGAGGGATGGAGGGATGGGGTGGACGGAGAAATGGAAGGAGGGAGGGTTGGAAGGCTGAACGGAGGGGTGGATGGAAGGCTGGATGGACAGATGGATGCTTGCTCTGGCTCTCTCCCCACCAGGGCATGGCAGGCTGGAGATCCTGGTGCAGATCCTGCTGCAGACCCTGCTCACCCCGGCAGCTGCCTCAGGCTCTGCTGACAGCCCCTGAGGCACAGCGGTGACACTCGACCCCGTGCCAGCACCCCGGGGTGCAGCAGGCACCCAGGACAGGCCGCTGTGCCTGCACGCTGGGGGGATTCACCTGCCCAAGCCACGCCTGGCACTGGGACCTGCTGGGGGTTGTCCCACTGCTGTCCCCCATTTCCCAGCACCGCCAGCTCAGCATCCACCCAGCACGCCCAGTTTGGACCCAGCTTCACCACTGCTCCCCAAAATGAAGGGAACTGCTCAGCTGCCACGTTTAACCCCATCCCCTCTGCCTTCCCCTGGCATGGCCCCATGTGAGCAGCAGGTCCAGCTCAGCTGCTTCGCCCAGCTGGCCCTGGGGAGGCTGAGGGAGCTGCCTGGATCCGGCGCCTCGCTCCTGCTTCCATTATTTATAAGGCAGGTTGGGTTTCGCACTGGCAGCCGGGAGGGGGTTTGGGGGAGGAGACTGTGCACACACTCACACTCACACTCGCACTCACACTCACACCCTGCCCAGTGGGTGACAAGTGCAGGAGAAGCTGCTGGAGGGGACAGTGACTGCAGGGATGTGTGGATCCTTGGCCCCATCCAGGTGCCACGTGTTTTCCCCATTGCCTGAGGTCCTTCCCCCCGCAGCTCCTTGTCCCCCCAGCAGTGCCCTGTCCCCCCCATGGTGCTTGGTCCCCAAGGAGGTGTTCCAGGGGAATTGCCACCCAGCAGCAGCCTGGGAGCAGGGGTAATGGCCTAGCTCTTGCGGACACACTCTGCACCCAGAGCAGGCCAGGTGCCACTGGGGCTGGCAGGCACTGGGAGGCAGTGGGGCCCTGGACAGTCCCTGTTGTCCTCTTGATCCTGGCACAGGCCCACTGTCACTAACCCCGGCTGCCTCCAGGCCTCAGAGTGGACAAGTTGTGATAGCCCCATGTCCTGGGGATATTTTCATGCCAAGAAGGCTGAAAACTCCTTCAACATGAGGAGTCCCTGGGCAAGGGGAGACTCCGTGTATGTATGTGTCCCTGGGGAAGGGGACACAGCTGGGGTGTCACTGGTCCAGGGGGTACCCACACCCTGGAGTGCCTGACATGGGGAACCGGTCACCCCACTTCACCCTGCAGCCACGGGTCACCATCACAAGCCTCTTGACCCCCCCCCCCCCCTTGATGGAGACTGTCCCTCCTGAGCGCCAGGAGGGTGATGGCCGATGTCCCCACAGTCCGGCCAGACCAGCGGCCGAGAGCCAAGTGGCATGGCTCCCGCAGCCCGCTGCTCCCCTCCCATCCCAGCGCCCCGCGGATGCTGGAGCTCACACCCAGACCGTCCCCGCGGCGACGGGACCCTGGGCCGAGCCTCCCCGGTGCAGCTGGAGCATCCCCGGTCCGGCCGGAGCAGCGGTGGCCGAGCTGGACCGCAGTGCGCCGGGCGGGGGGGGGCCGTCGCCGCAGCAACCGCCGTCGCCTAGCGCCGCTGTCTCCCGGTAACCCGTCGCCTAGCAATGGGGGATTTTTCACAGCTCGGGATGAAGAGTTGAAAGTTATTTTTAGCCCGGGCTGCGAATCAATAGGCAGCTCCATTCGCCGCCCCGCAGGATGCACGCGTGGGGCCCGGCTGCGCGGCAGCAGTGGGGGGACCAGGGGGGAGCAGGGGGGAGCAGGCGGGGTCTGTCCAGCCTGGGGTCACCACGCTGACACAGCCCACGGGGACCCCCGGGGCTTGGCCCCTTTTGTGCTGACCCCAGGGTTCAGAGCTCTTCCCCACCAAGGATCGGATTCTCCTCTATGTTCCCCCCATCCAGGCCACGTGCAGGTGAGGGTGGGTGAGGACATGGGGACCCTCACACAGCCGTGGGGATGGTCACACTGCTGCAGTGACCATTAGTCCCTCTTCTCACTCTGGGGACCCTCATCTTATTGTGGGGACTCTCAGCCAGCCATGAGGGCTCCCTTCCAGCTGCTGGGAGCCTCATCCTTTCATGGGAACCTTCTCCCACTAGTGCGGACCTCCACCTTGCCATGGGGACCCCACCTTGCTGTGGGACTTCCACCTTGCCGTGTGGACCCCCTCCTTTCGATGTGGACCCCCTCCTTGCCATGTGGATCCCTGCTTCAACATGTGGACCCCATCTTTGCTTTGGGGACCCCCACCTTGCCATGGGGACCCTTGCCCTGCCTTGGGGACCCTCACCCATGGATCCCCTCCTGACAGGCTCCCTGAGCTCCCCAAGCCCTTCCAGGGCACATTCCCACTCTCAGGGACACCGGGCTGGGGGTCTGGATGAGAGGGGACACTGAGAGGGGACAGAACCCGCTGGGTGCCATGGAGAGGAGCTCGGGTTATCCCTGCATGTCCCCGGGGATGGGCTGGGAGCTGAGCTGAGGCTCCTGAGCTATTTTTTAAAGACAAGGTGGGTGCCTCCCACAGCCGCAGCTCCTTCGGGTGCTCGGCTGGGCGGGAGAGCTCCCCACGCAGCCTGGGGGATGGGGAGCTGGATGGGGACAGGCTGGGGACCTCCAGCCTCTGAGCAGCCCTCCAAGGTTCCAGCTCCTGGCCCAAATCCCCCTTTTGCCTTTCCCGAAGGGTTTTTGCCCCTGGGCACAGCCTAGCCTGGAGCATCACCCACCCACGGCATAGGGTGGAGGGTGCCCAGAGCCACCCCACAGGGACATTTTGTGGGCAGTGTGGATGCCCCAGGGACCTTCCAGAGACTCCAGGATGGAGGGGGGGAGGCCTGCCCAGGAAAGAAGAAACCTTGGAGTGACCCAGCAGGAAGAGATGGGATCATCAAAACCCAAAGGAAGCAGCCATGGTCCCTCCTGCCATGGAGCTGCTCCGTGAGTGGCAGATGGGTCTGGGGAAGAGCAGTCCTGGATGAGTCAGAGCAGATCTAGAGGGGACATGGAGATGGTCAGGGGTCTGGAAGAACCTCTCTTGTGAGGAAAGGCTGGGAGAGCTGGGGCCATCCAGCCTGAAGAAACCCTTCTGGCATCCTGGTGATACTTAAGGGATCTTGGAAGAGCGATGGAGAGAGGCTTTCACCAGGAACTGTAGAGACAGAAGAAGGGGGAAAAGTTTTCAGCTGGAAGAGGGTGCGTTTAAATTGGATAAAAGGAAGAAACGCGTTGTGGGGGAGGTGGTGAGGAGCTGGAGGAGCTGTGGGTGCCCCATGGGGCCGGAGCAGCCCGGCCCGGTGGGAGGTGTCCCTGCCCAGGGCAGGGGTGGCACCGGCTGCTCTTCGAAGGTCCCGTTGGAGGAGCCGAAGTTCTGCTTCTCTGCGGGACGTGGTTTTCCCCCGCCCCAGCCGAGCCCCCGGAGGTCCCCTCGCCCGGGGGTGGCGGTTCCCGGCCGCTGTGCCCGCGGTCACCAGAGGGCACTGCGAGCCCGAGCATCCCGGAGCGGCCCGAGGGGTCCGGGGCCAAGCGGGAGCCCGGAGCGGCTCCGGACCCGCAGCAGGGGCCGGCGGTTTCGGGGAGCTCCCGGGGGCGGCCGGGACTCGGACCCCCCCACTCCTTCCCAGTCCCTCGGGGACAACCCCCAGCGCCAGCCGGGGACAAGGAGGGGGTGGTCAGGGGACACAGCGAGGCTGGGGACACAGTCAGGGGACGGCCACCAGACCGAGCTCCCGGCACGGGTGGCTTCTCGGTGGGTGCCCAGAGGTGCTCAGCCCCATGGGCTGGTCCGGAGGGCTGAGACAATTGCGGGGTGCTGCGGGAGCTGTGCCCGGTCCCGGCTCAGCCCCAGCTCCGGGGGCTGCTCCGAAGGGGCTCCTGGACCCCCCGATGGCCATGCCCCGACTGCGGGGGTGCCCCATATCGTGTGGAGGGAGGGAAGCCAGGGTTGGTGGCCACGGTGGTTTGGTCCAGCTGGTGCCAAGGTTTCTCCAGTAACACGCAGTTAAGGTGGGTCGGGGGCTGTGGAGGGGGTCGGAGGTGCAGACTCCCGGGGTGCTGACATTAGGGCAGACACCGCCCTGTGCCTGCGGGGATGGTGGCACCATGTCCCACCTCCCTGCACCCTGCGGTGTCCCAAGAGAACATCCCCGGAGGGTGCTGAGCACCGCACTGGGCGGGGGATCGGCCTCGGTGCGGAGAGGTCCTGGCGTGGGGACACCAGTGCCTGGTGACACCCTTTCTCTGGTGCCACCTTGCCCCTGGGCACCCGGCCAAAGCCATCCGTGGGGTTCCTGGGTGGATTCCCTGCCCAGCTCCGAGCCCAGCCGGTTCCACTTCCCCGCGGTGTCACCGGGTCGGCCCTGGGACCGTTTCCCCCCTGTGCCGGGGTCACTGTGACCCTCCGGGGCACAGCCAGACCCTCGACCCAGCCACCCTCTGGCAAACCCCACATGGCAACTGCTGGGCTCAGCACGAGGGCCAGCGGGCAGAGAGCCGCCCACCTCCACCCGACCCCCCCCAGCCCCCGACACCCCGACATCCCGACCCGCTCCACCTTAACCCACAGCCCCTCCGGCCCCTCATTTTCCACGGATTCCAGCAGCATGACTTCTTTCAGCATCATTTCATGGCCGGAGGGCTGTGAATCCTCGTCTCCCCGCCTGCCTCCCCCCTCCCCTTCCCCCTTCCCCTCTTTCTTCCCACCATCCCAATTTACAATCCCTCATTTCCATTCCGCTCCACCCTCTGGCCGGGGACTTTGTTCCCGGCCTGTATCATCCCATCCCAATTGTTCCGTGTTTATTTCAAACATTTTGGCGGGCTGTCACTGGATGGAAACTTAATTAATGGTGGGGTCTGTAGTGGTGGCACAATAGCGGCTGGAAGGGAGGGGGTGGAAAGAAATCCCGAGGTTTGGAAGGGGGGAACTGGGGGTTCGGATGTGCCTGACCCCCGTGTCAGGCCCGGTGCCACGTGCCTGGGCTCCCCCTGGTTGGAAAAGTGTCTCCGTGAGGAGGGAGATGCTGCTGCTTGTGGTGGTGGGGGGGGGGGGGGTATGGGGAGGTTGGAGGAGTATGTAACTTTTGGGGTACACGTTTCTGGGGGGTGTAAACCAGGGGTGTGCATGGGTTGGGATGTATAGAGCTGGGGGATATGTGGGTTGGGGTGTGTGTGGGTTGGGGTGCACATAGATTGGGGTGTACAGAGCCTGGGGTGCAGAACTCGGGGTGCAGGTGACCCGTGGTGTGTGTAACTCAGGGCTGGGGTGTGTGTAACTCTTGGGGTACACGGCTCTGGGGAGGGGGTATACGTACACCAGGGCATAGATTGGGGTGTACCCAGCGTGGGGTGCCTGTAGCCTCACACATGGATAGCTTGGGTGTGTACATATCTGTATATGTACATAACTGTGGGTGTGCGTATCCTGGGGTGTACCTGGCCTGGGGTGTGTGCAGGTCTTGGGGTGCACAGTTCTGGGGGGTGCATAAACCAGAGAGGTGCAGTCTGGGGTGTTCATAGCCTGGCCTATGCCTGTAGCCTGGGGTTGTGCAAAGTTGGGCTGTACCTGGCCTGGAGTGTCTATAACCTGGGGTGTGCACAGTTGGGATGTCTATAGCCTGGGGTGTGCACAGTCGGGGTGTGCACAGTTGGGGT
>NW_024581225.1:7334-17161 GCF_017639235.1 Corvus kubaryi
ATGTGGGCGCTGCGGGCGCTGTGCCTGGCCGGGCTGGGGGCGGCCATCGGCGGCGGCGCGGCGGACCAGTGCAGCTGGAGGGGCAGGTAGGCACCGGGAACAGCGGCACCGGGAACAACACCGGCAGCGGTAACAGCGGCAGCGGTAACAGCGGCCCCGGGGGCAGCGCGCCGGGCGGGGCGGGGGTGGCACAGGCGGGTCCCCGGATCGCAGCCCCCCGGGGAGCTCCCGCCGCCCAGGCAGGTTCGGGGGGGGAGGGGGAGTCTGCTCTCTCCCCTCCCCCCCATCCATCCTCAGGGCTGACCCCCCTCCCTCATCCGTGGGGAGGGTCACGGGTGGGACGCTGGGAACCTGCGCCTGCCTCAGTTTCCTCACTCCTGGGTGCGGCTCCCCCCCGCTTTGAGGGATGCTGGTCTCCCCGTGGGGCTCCCCGCCTCTCCGGGACCCCTTCCCTGAGCACCCCCACCCGTGAAACCCATCCCCGTGGCCAGCGGGACCCCCAGCCCCCGGCAGGGCCCGAAGCATCGCCCGAAGGCGCCGGAGTCCGAACAAAGAGCCGGGGCCCGCCAGGAGGGGCTGCCCCGCGTGGGGGGACATGGGGACCACGAAGCCCCCAGCATCCTGTCAGGGACAAAGCAGCCCCCCGACTGTCCCCGCTCCCCCCAGGCTGGCGTCCCAGCGTGTCCCCCGCCACCCCCCACAACGCCGCGGGAGAGGAGTGGCTCCAGGCATCCCACGCGAGAGTGGGACCCCAGCATCCACTGGGGATCCCCAAAGTGGGAACGGGTGACCCCAGAGTTGTGGGCACTCTGGGGGTGGTTTGGGAGCCCACACTGGATGTGAAGGGGGCTGTGCTGCTGTGCCCCCTCCTCAGCCCCTCCCAAAAGGTGCTGGGGGACACAAGCACCCCGAAATGATGTGGTTGAATCCCAAGCCCAAGTCATTGAGGGTTTGGTGCTGTTCCTGCCTGTGGCCATCCCACACACTTCTGTGGAGGGGCTGCTTGGGAGTGCAGGGTGCTGCTGTGCTGGGGGACACGTGGGCTGCGGGGGTCCCTGTCACCTGGGGGGTCCCGGCTGACACGGTGCCGTGCCCCACAGCGGGCTGTCACAGGAAGCTGGCAGCGTGGAGCAGCTGTCCCTGCACTGTGCCGAGGGCTCGCTGGAATGGCTGTACCCCACGGGGGCCCTTCGCCTCCGCCTGGCCCCCCCGCCTGCCCCCCACCAGCGCCGCCGTCAAGGGCGGGAGCCCCCCCGCATGTCACCGCCTGCATCAAACCCACCGGGACCTTCCGGGGGGCTCAGCTCTACCTGGAGAGGGAGGGGGTGCTGGAGCTGCTGCTGCCGGAAGCCCCCCCGGCCCCGCGCCCGCTGCTTCAGCTGGCTGCCCCAGGAGAAGGTGGCTCTGTTCCTGCAGGCCACCCCGCACCCCGACATCAGCCGCCGCATCGCCGCCTTCCGCTACGAGCTGCGGGGGGACTGGCTGGCCCGCCCGGCGCTGCCCGCCGCCAGCCTCAGCGCGGAAGGTGAGCGCCTCGCCCTGCCTCAGTTTCCCCTTCCCGTGCCGGAAGGGGTGAGGAGGGGCTGGATCGGGGTGTTGTCCCCCTGGGTGGTGACAAGCTGTGCTTGGCCTCGCAGGCGCGTGCCGGCCGTGCAATGACACCGAGATTCTGATGGCCATTTGCACTAGTGACTTTGGTGAGTGCAGCCCCTGGGGCTCGGAGAGGGGGGGACGGGCACTGGGACACCTGTCCAGGCTGGGCTGGGCTGGGCTGGGCTGCACAGAGCGCTGCTATGGGATGGGGAATGGGAATGGGGATGGGGATGGAGATGGAGATGGAGATGGGAAAGGGAAAGGGAAAGGGAATGGGGATGGGGATGGGGATGGGAATGGGAGTGGGAATCGGAATGGCAATGGGGATGGGCATGGGAATGGGGATGGGAGTGGGAATGGGGATTGGGATGGGATGGGATGGGAATGGGAGTGGCAATGGGGATAGGGATGGCAATCGGAATGGGGATGGGAGTGGGAATGGGGATTGGGATGGGATGGGATGGGATGGGAATGGGAATGGGAGTGGGAATGGGGATGGGAATGGGAGTGGCAATGGGGATGGGGATGGCAATCGGAATGGGGATGGGAGTGGGAATGGGGATTGGGATGGGATGGGATGGGATGGGAATGGGAATGGGAGTGGGAATGGGGATGGGGATGGGGATGGGAATGGAAGTGGGAATGGGAATGGGAATGGGAATGGGAATGGGAGTGGGAGTGGGGATGGGGATGGAGATGGAGATGATGGGGATGGGGATGGAAACAGGAATAGGAGTGGGAATGAGACAAGAATGGAGACGGGGATGGGGAGGGGGATGGAGATGGAGATGATGGGGATGGAAACAGGAATGGGAGTGGGAATGAGACAAGAATGGAGACGGGGATGGGGATGGGAATGGGCATTGGAACAGGGTTAGAGATCGGGATGGGAATGGAGACGGAGATGGAGATGAAGATGAGGATTGGGATGGAGATGGGGATGGGAACAGGAAGGGGAGTGGGAATGAGACAAGAATAGAGATGGGGATAAGGATGGGGATGAGAACGCAGATGGGGACAGGGACTGGAAATGGGAATGGGGATAGGAATGGGGATGGGGCTGGAAATGGAGATGAGGGTGGGAATGGTGATGGGAATGGGGATGGGGACAATGATGGAGATGGGGATGGAGACAGGGATGGGGACAAAAACAGGGATGTGGATGGGAATGGGGTTAGGGACAGAGCCATGCTGACACCCCCTCCCTTCCTTCCCTCCGCAGTGATCCGCGGCAGCATCCGGAGCGTCTCCAACGACGCAGAGCTGCAGGAATCCATCATCGGGGTGAGCGCCACGCGCATCCACCGCCAGAAATTCCCGCTCTTCCAGGCGGGCGGGCGGGCGGGGCAGCCGGTGGGCAGCATCCGCACCCCGCTGCGCTGCGGGGTCAAGCCAGGCCCCGGCACTTTCCTGTTCACGGGGTGGCTGCATTTTGGGGAGGCCTGGCTGAGCTGCGCGCCCCGGTACCGGGACTTCCAGCGCATCTACGAGGGGGCCCAGCGCATGCGCCAGAACCCCTGCGAGTTCCCCGTGGACTGAGCGGCTCCGGGAGCGCAGCCCGGCCCCGCGGGCGCTGGGGGACCGCGGTGCTGCCGTCACTGAGAGCATCCCCGGGGGACACGGGGACGGTGCCTGGAGGGAGCGGGGCACGTTGGGCCTTGCCACGTAGCCGGGCTGTGGCAGCACCCGCCGGCGGGCTGGGGGGTTCTGGGAAAATCCTGCTGGAAGGGAAGGGATTTTCCTGGGGCTTGCTTGTCCGGGGTGCCCAGGGAGCTGCCTGGGTGAGGGGTGCAGCGGCACGGGGTTGGGGCTCCCAGGGGACCGGGGGGCTGCATGCTCAGGGGATGCTGTGGGGCATGGTGGGTCTGGCACCAGGGGGGCAGCCGGACCCCCGGACCTCAGCAGGGCTCGGGGGAGGGTGGCCGTGGTGGCCGGTCCAGGGACACGGTGGGCATAGAAGGGAGTGGAAGGGCCAGGAGATGGATCTGTAAGGTTGGGGGTGGAAGGGGGAGCAGGCAGCGGTGAGCCTGGCCCTGGCATGGGCAGGAGCTGTGGGGCGGATGCCGAGGAAGAGGAGGCCGAAGGGACAGAGGGGAATGGCGAGGTGGGAGGAAGGCTGGCGCGGGGAGCAGAGGTGTCCTTGGCACAGTCAGGGCAGGACCAAAGCGCCGACGCAGGAAGGTGCCATGGGAGCAGGGAGCGGTCACCGTGCCACCCGTCCCCGCCAGCCCTCGGCTGAGCGGGGCACGCCGTGCCAGCCGCGGGGAACTTTTGACCGTGGGGGTTGGGGGGCATCGTATGTGCACTAAAGTTATAACGATACCAAATTTGTGATTTCTTTTTTATAAACTAAGCTGTATTTGTAGCGTGTGGCTCCTGTTTTTACCGCGCCGAGCGGGACGTTCACCGACAGGCACTGCGGTGTGTGCCACCTGCTTCCCCCTGTGCCAGCTCCAGCTGTGACCCTGCCTCCCGTGGGGCTGCAAACAGCCCTGATACTCGCATATCTCTCTGTATGCAGAGATTTATTGCTGTTTGCACATCCTACATCCCGGTGATCCCCAGGACGGGTCGCTTCGGGGTCCCTCTCCCTGGGTATCCCTGGGTGTGGGGGCCGGGGGCGGGTGGCCCCGTGCCGGGTGGGTGACCCCGCTGGTGGAGCTGCTGTCAGGACTGATTCTTGTCAGAGCCACCGGCCACAAGGCCTCATTGTGCCGGATTGTGCCGCGCCAGCATCCCGACCCTGCCCGCTCCCACCCCGCCGCTGCCCCCTCCAGCCCCCACCACTGGCTCCGGCTCCTCTGGCTGCGCTGCTTCCCTGGGAATGGTGAGGGAACGGGGCCTCTGGACAGGGATGGGACATGGGAATCCCGGATGGGGATGGGGAACAGGACTCTCAGTCATGGAAGGGACATGGGATCCCCAGCCAGGGATGGGATGTGGGAATCTTCACTGGGAATGGGGCACAGGAGCCCCCCAGCCAGGGATGGGATGTGGGAATCTCCGCTGGGAATGGGGCACAGGAGCCCCCCAGACAGGGATGGGATGTGGGAATCTCAGCCTCTTGCCTCTGGCTCCTTCTCTTGCTGTGCTGGCATCCCTCAGGGTAGTGAGGGGGACAAGACCCCTGGACAGGGATGGGACATGGGACCCCCAGCTGGGGATGGGGCACAGGACCCCCAACCAGGGACCTTTCCTCCTCACCAGCGATGCCACAGGTGCTCAGCACAGGAAATCCCAGCCCCTGAGCCCCCCCAAACCCCTCGAGCCCCCCAAACCACCCAAGCCAAGCTCCTGCCACACGTCTACTTGTACTTAACATCTTTCAGTTTTGTTTCAAGAACACCTTTTCAAATATCACCAGCCAGGACGAACTGCCGAGCATTCGGTGCCTCTGCTGACCACAATGTGCTTTTCCTTGCCAAAAAAAAGAAGTTTCCAAGGAATGCTGTGGGCTTTGGAGCTTAATTAAATATAAATATCTGTATGTGTGTGTGTATAGAATGATCTGGCTGTGATAAGATCCTGGTGGGTTTGATACACAACACATGTTTTCCCTTGAGAAGCGTTTGTAGCTTACTTTATGCTTTACTGCCGATTTTATACTTAGATATTTTGATTTTATCCTTTTTACTGCCCCATTTTGGGGCCGGGCTGGGCTCTGAGGGCAAGATCTGGCCCTGGGGAGGCTGATGCTCCATGCTGGGCACTGGAGGATGCCAGCATCCCCCTGGATTTTGGCAGCGAGCAGGAGCCAAGCGAGGCAGGGGAAGGGGGAAGGAGTGGGAAATCCAGCGGAGGAGGAAAAAACGAGGCTGGAAAAGCAATAAATGAGGTGCAAAGGGAATTGTGCTGCCCACGGCATCCTCTGTATGCACGGGGGTAAATCACGGCTGCTCCGACCCCGCCGCAATCTGGCACATTCCTCTCGGCTAAAGGACGGCCTTTAACGCACGGAGCATCCGGTGCTTTTCTATCCAGCAGCAAAATCTCTTGTTTTTCTTCCAATCTGCTTATTTGGCCGAAGCAGCTCGTTGTGCTGCGGCGGAAAGGGCTGTTCTCTGCTCGTGCTCTGCCACAGAGGTTTTTGGGCTGTTTTTGGTGCCCTCTGCCCCGTGTCAGGTTGGGCCGCCCGCCCTCGCTTCCCCCGGCTGTCGCCTCCCACTGCGCTGGGCCCCGGCCAGGGCGCTGATGCTTCCTAAGGGATCATCCCACGGGATAACCAGGTAGCCTGTGCCTCAGTTTCCCTGCTCTGAGACGGGGATAACAGCCCTTCCCTGTGGCTCAAGGGAAGCAGATGGAACCCCACAGCTCTGGGATCTCTGTCGCTCCAGGACTGGTCACCCGAGCATTTCCCCGAAATCAGAGCCCAGCCCTGGCCAAGCCAAATTCCTGCCCAGCCTCTTGGCACAGAGCAAGGCCGTGAACGGTGAAAACACAATGAGACAAACTCCATCCCGGGGAATATTTCCTCCACAGGAGGATAGAAAATGTGGTGTGAGGTAGCACGGTGAGGGGAGGGGGGTGGGGGACACAGGGGGGAGCTGGGGGGCCAGGAGGGGCTTGGAGAGGGGTGACCATGGTGAGGGGCTGTGGCAGCACCCTGTGAGCACAGGGAAGGGTGGCTCTGCCTGTGGTGCCATGGTGCCCACGGGGCACAGCCTCCTGCAGCATCCATGGGCATCGTCCAGCCAGACCTGCTCCGAAAGCCCCCCCACTCATCACCCTGCCCCACACGAGGTGGGGTTTGGGGAAGCCTCGGAGAGCAGCGCCCCAAAACAGCTCCCTCGGTGCAGATGTGCCCAGGGAGCTGCCTGGGGCTCCTCATTCCGTGGGATCGGCCCCATTGTGGGCCCAGGCATCCACACATCCCAGATCGGGGAACCTTCTGGGGACTGTGGAGCCCTTCGGTCCCGCTGTGGGTGGGCGTCCACACTGGGATGCCAAAACACAGAGTGGTGGCACTGCCGGGTGTCCCCGGTCCCTGTCCCCATCCCTGTCACACAAAGGGAGTCGCCGTTTCCCGCCATTTCCCCCCTCCAGCCCTTCTCCCCCCTCTCCTGCTCCCTTCGCCCTCCTCCTTCCCGGCTGCCGGATAAAAGCCCGAACGTGTGAATCGCGGGGCACAAAGGGGAGGCACAAAGGCGGCCGGGCCCGCTCAGCCCTTCTTGTGGCCCCCAGCACCGAGTGGGGACCCCCAGGGACCCCCGGGCCGCCTTCCCACCCTGCCTGTGGCACCCCAGAGCCCAGGAGCTGGCATGGGGCAGGGGGGTGGCCCTGAGATCAGGGGATCCCCAGTAGGGTCAGGATGATGTCCCTGGGGTTCAGAGATGCCCTATAGGGTCAGGATGAGGTCCCGGGGTTTAAGAGTGCCCCAGAGGGTTGCATGATGCCCCTGGGACCAGGGGAAGCCCCATTAGCTCAGGATAAAGACCCTGGGGCTCAGGGATACCCCACAGGGTCAGAATGATGCCGCTGGAGTTTGGGGACACCCCATAAGCTGAGGATGAAGCCCCTGGGGTTCACGATGCCCCAGAGGGTCAGGACGAGGACTTTGGGGCTCTACCCCACAGCCCTTGGCAAGAGGAGAAGCGAAAACTCCATGACTCTGAGGACACTTCCCTGCCAGCCCTGCCGCCCTTTGGGGAGCTGCACCCCAAACCCCGGCATCAGGTCTGCTTCCAGCCCCCATCCTTTGACCTGGACAAAGCCAAGCCAGCATCATCCCGGTGCGGGGAGGGATGCTGGGGGCTGGAGCCGGACCCTGGCCCGTAGCGGGGCCCCCACGGCCCCTCACCCCCGTCCCCCGCGCCTGCGCCCGGCGCGTCCGGCTGCCGACAGCTGGTGAGAAGCGGCTTTCCCAGCACATAGCGACAAATTCCTGGCGGTCAGGGCTGCTTTGCAGCCGCCGCGGCCCCGGCGGGGGAAGCTGCCCTGGAAAGAGGAGGATTAAAAGCTCTTTGGCTCCAGTGACACATCGCAACTGGTCCCCTCGCACGGCCACCTGCTCGTCCCGGCGCTCCGAGATGCTGCGGGCACCCCGGGGCTGGGGCAGGAGGGGATCGGCCGCCCCCCTGCTAAATCCCAGGGGCCCAGCGAGGAGGGCTCAGCCCTGCCTGGGAATCGCTGCCGTAATTAATTTGCTCTGCAGCACCACAGGGGCCCTTGGGCTGCTCCAGGGACCGGCTCATCCCCACGGACCGTCCTCCTCCTCCTCCTCCGCAGCTCCCTGGCCCCCCTGTTCCCCCAGCTCCGATTTCCCTGGATTTTCTGCTTTAACCAGCTCCACCTGCCAGCAAGAAAAAGCAGGAACCGGAAAATCAGGGTGATCCCCGTGACCCCTGATTTGGCCACACTGGGCCCTTTGGGGGGGCTGGGAGGGAACAGCCCTGGGATGTATTTTGGCGGCAGCTTCACCTCCCCGTTGGAGCCCCACTGCTGCTCCTGGGAATGTGATTAATGGGGTCTGGTGGTTGTGAAGTGCCCTGAGCTGTGAGTGTCTGGGGGTAGAACACGTGGGGGTGCGTGTGGGTGCGTGTGCATCCTCATCCCACTCGGTTCCCACAAACCAAGTGAGGTGGGAGCAGGGCCACGTGCTGCCTCCGGCAGCTCCACTCCTGGCTCCTCTGCAAACAGGGGCTCCAGGGGGGCTGTGCTGGCCCCAGCACTGAGGAGATGGGAATCCCACTCCCCAATTCTTCCTCCCTGCACCCCAAAGCCATTCCCAGGATGGTGCGGGGTTCTCTTCTCCGCTGGCAATGCCCCCAGGGACACCGAGGCATGTGATGAGGCTGGTGGTCCTCTGGCAAGGACATAGGGTGCCACCAGCCCCCCCAGGCTCTCAGGGGACACCCCGATATGGTGCTGGAGTGGGACCCCCAGGAACCCCACAAATACTGACCCACAGGCTGAGGGGAGAGTGGGGGGAGGTGACAGCAGTGACATCCCCGGTGACATGTGGCTGCGGCCCTTTGTGCCCTTCTGAACGGGCGCTGTTCCCGCGTTTGGGGCGGCATGGGGGGGTCACTAATTGGGGGTGGGCAGGGGCTGCGGGGCCTGGCTGCCCCCCCGCATCCCAGCGCCTGGAATGTTCCCACAGTCGCTGCTGCCTCACAGCAGGAAAGCCCCAGGCTGAGGCAGCACAGCCCCAACAGCCCCACACGGGTGTGCACAGCCCCCAACAGCCCCACACGGGTGTGCACAGCCCCCCAACAGCCCCACACGGGTGTGCACAGCCCACAGCCCCATGCACAGCTGTGCACAGCTGGTCACAACTGCGCTCCACCGTGTACAACCACACACACAACTGTGCACAACCATTCCCAGCTTCACTTTTGCCTGTCCATGCACCAGCACAGCCACACACAGCTGCACAAAACGGGGCACAGCCGTGCACAACCACACACAGCTGCGCACAGCTGCAGTGACCACACATGCACGAATCCATGCAGGACCATGCACGACTGCACACAAGCGTTCACAGCCCTCCTCACCTGCGCACAGCCACACACAGGTGCACAAAACCGTGCACAGCCACAGCTTGCAAACACATAACTGTGCACTACTGCACAGCCTCTCACAGCTGCACAAACCTGGGCAGTCACACACAGCCCCTCCCAGCCCTGCACAACCGCACACAAACACTCACAGCTCCACACAGCCATGTCCATCTCTGCACAGCCGTGCACGGCCACACGCAGCCGTCACAACCCTTCCCACAGCGTGTACAGCCCTGCACAAGCACACAGGACTGTGTGTAGCAGCGCACAGACACACACAACCATGCACAATCACTAGTCACACCTGCACCCCACCACGCTCAGTCACGCACAGCCGCACGAGGCCGCGCACAACCGCGCACGACCACGCACAACCGCAGAGCCATGCACAAGCACACACACGGCTGCAGTCACTCACACCCTCCCCCAGCTGTGCTCCTCCAGGCACACTGTGCACAGCACACACAGCTACTCCCAGGAGCACACAGCCGCGCTCATGGTGTGCAGCACACAGCGGGACACCGCTGCTCACAACAGCCGTGCACACACACACACACGGAGCAGCGCACGGCCGTTCACCACGATTCACAGCTTTACACGGCCGCGTTTACACAGCTGTGCAGAACTGCGCCCGAGCAACCACAGCTCTGCACACACACAGAGCTGTGCACACACACACAGCTGGGATCACACACACAGAGCTGTGCACACACACACACAGCACTGGGATCACAC
>NW_024581226.1:0-6934 GCF_017639235.1 Corvus kubaryi
CCCCTGCCCGTTACCCACCCGGTGATGCCCGGCCATGCTGGGGGGGGGACACAACATATCACCTCACCCCCCCCGCAGCCCCCCTCCCCAAACCGGGGGGGCGGAGGGGGCAGCATCACTGGGGCGGGGGAGGGTCACACCGACCACCATCCTCTGCTGAGCTACCGGGAGGCGGGGGCGGAGGGGGGGCCACCGGACCGGGAGCCCCGGGGCCGGGCCGGCTCCGCCGCCGTTATATAACGCGGCTCCATGATGGGGGATGCGGCTGGGGGTGGCTGCGGTGCCGGTGCCGGTGCCGGTACCGGTACTGGCAGAACAGGCACCGCCACCGACCCCGGCATCGGCACCGACCCCGGCACCGGCTTTGTGTGGTAAAGGGTTTTCCCGAGCGGCTCTTACCTCCAGCCCTGTCTCCCGAAGCTCATGCCATGCCTTGTGCCCGTCTTCTTTCGGTTGCAGCAAAAAATCCCACCAGGCAGAAAACGGCGAATAATCCCCCCCAAAATCTCCGTTGGCAAAGGGGCCGGATCCCGCCCGGCCCCCGCCCCAACCCCGCGAAACAACAGGAAAAATAAGCGGGGAGTGGAGGGGGGGAATGGGGCCGGATCCGGATCCGGGGGGATGGAGAAGGGGGGTCCCTCCTGCCAGCCAGCCCAGGGAGCTGGGAGCACACGCACACGCGCGTTTGCACACACGCACACGCGTGTCACCAGCGGAGCCTGTTAAAGGGACACGGTCACCGGCAGCGATAATGGAGCGCGGTGGGAAGGCACCGGCATCGGCACCGGGAGAGGCGAGGTGAGGGTGCGGGACACGGGGAATGATGCGGGGGGGTACGGGCAGGGCTGGGCTGGCAGCTGGGTGTGCAGGGAGAGAGGGGTGGTGGGTGGGGGAATGCAGGGGTGGAAGGATGGGGGATGGAGGGGGGGATGGAAGGATGAGGGGGGATGGAGAGATGGAAGGATCGAGGGAGGGATGGAGAAATGGAGGGAAGAATGGAGAGATGCAGGGTGGGCTGGAGGGAGAAATGGAGGGATGGAAGGATGAATGGAGTGGTGGAGGGATGGAGGGAAGAATGGAGAGATGAGGATGGAGGGGTTGGAGAGGATGGAGGAATGAAGAAATGGAGGGAAGAATGGTGAGATGAAGGGATGGAGGGGTGGAGGAAGAAATGGAAGGATGGAAGGGTGGATGGAGGGATTGAGAGAGGGATGGAGGGATGGGGTGGACGGAGAAATGGAAGGAGGGAGGGTTGGAAGGCTGAACGGAGGGGTGGATGGAAGGCTGGATGGACAGATGGATGCTTGCTCTGGCTCTCTCCCCACCAGGGCATGGCAGGCTGGAGATCCTGGTGCAGATCCTGCTGCAGACCCTGCTCACCCCGGCAGCTGCCTCAGGCTCTGCTGACAGCCCCTGAGGCACAGCGGTGACACTCGACCCCGTGCCAGCACCCCGGGGTGCAGCAGGCACCCAGGACAGGCCGCTGTGCCTGCACGCTGGGGGGATTCACCTGCCCAAGCCACGCCTGGCACTGGGACCTGCTGGGGGTTGTCCCACTGCTGTCCCCCATTTCCCAGCACCGCCAGCTCAGCATCCACCCAGCACGCCCAGTTTGGACCCAGCTTCACCACTGCTCCCCAAAATGAAGGGAACTGCTCAGCTGCCACGTTTAACCCCATCCCCTCTGCCTTCCCCTGGCATGGCCCCATGTGAGCAGCAGGTCCAGCTCAGCTGCTTCGCCCAGCTGGCCCTGGGGAGGCTGAGGGAGCTGCCTGGATCCGGCGCCTCGCTCCTGCTTCCATTATTTATAAGGCAGGTTGGGTTTCGCACTGGCAGCCGGGAGGGGGTTTGGGGGAGGAGACTGTGCACACACTCACACTCACACTCGCACTCACACTCACACCCTGCCCAGTGGGTGACAAGTGCAGGAGAAGCTGCTGGAGGGGACAGTGACTGCAGGGATGTGTGGATCCTTGGCCCCATCCAGGTGCCACGTGTTTTCCCCATTGCCTGAGGTCCTTCCCCCCGCAGCTCCTTGTCCCCCCAGCAGTGCCCTGTCCCCCCCATGGTGCTTGGTCCCCAAGGAGGTGTTCCAGGGGAATTGCCACCCAGCAGCAGCCTGGGAGCAGGGGTAATGGCCTAGCTCTTGCGGACACACTCTGCACCCAGAGCAGGCCAGGTGCCACTGGGGCTGGCAGGCACTGGGAGGCAGTGGGGCCCTGGACAGTCCCTGTTGTCCTCTTGATCCTGGCACAGGCCCACTGTCACTAACCCCGGCTGCCTCCAGGCCTCAGAGTGGACAAGTTGTGATAGCCCCATGTCCTGGGGATATTTTCATGCCAAGAAGGCTGAAAACTCCTTCAACATGAGGAGTCCCTGGGCAAGGGGAGACTCCGTGTATGTATGTGTCCCTGGGGAAGGGGACACAGCTGGGGTGTCACTGGTCCAGGGGGTACCCACACCCTGGAGTGCCTGACATGGGGAACCGGTCACCCCACTTCACCCTGCAGCCACGGGTCACCATCACAAGCCTCTTGACCCCCCCCCCCCCCTTGATGGAGACTGTCCCTCCTGAGCGCCAGGAGGGTGATGGCCGATGTCCCCACAGTCCGGCCAGACCAGCGGCCGAGAGCCAAGTGGCATGGCTCCCGCAGCCCGCTGCTCCCCTCCCATCCCAGCGCCCCGCGGATGCTGGAGCTCACACCCAGACCGTCCCCGCGGCGACGGGACCCTGGGCCGAGCCTCCCCGGTGCAGCTGGAGCATCCCCGGTCCGGCCGGAGCAGCGGTGGCCGAGCTGGACCGCAGTGCGCCGGGCGGGGGGGGCCGTCGCCGCAGCAACCGCCGTCGCCTAGCGCCGCTGTCTCCCGGTAACCCGTCGCCTAGCAATGGGGGATTTTTCACAGCTCGGGATGAAGAGTTGAAAGTTATTTTTAGCCCGGGCTGCGAATCAATAGGCAGCTCCATTCGCCGCCCCGCAGGATGCACGCGTGGGGCCCGGCTGCGCGGCAGCAGTGGGGGGACCAGGGGGGAGCAGGGGGGAGCAGGCGGGGTCTGTCCAGCCTGGGGTCACCACGCTGACACAGCCCACGGGGACCCCCGGGGCTTGGCCCCTTTTGTGCTGACCCCAGGGTTCAGAGCTCTTCCCCACCAAGGATCGGATTCTCCTCTATGTTCCCCCCATCCAGGCCACGTGCAGGTGAGGGTGGGTGAGGACATGGGGACCCTCACACAGCCGTGGGGATGGTCACACTGCTGCAGTGACCATTAGTCCCTCTTCTCACTCTGGGGACCCTCATCTTATTGTGGGGACTCTCAGCCAGCCATGAGGGCTCCCTTCCAGCTGCTGGGAGCCTCATCCTTTCATGGGAACCTTCTCCCACTAGTGCGGACCTCCACCTTGCCATGGGGACCCCACCTTGCTGTGGGACTTCCACCTTGCCGTGTGGACCCCCTCCTTTCGATGTGGACCCCCTCCTTGCCATGTGGATCCCTGCTTCAACATGTGGACCCCATCTTTGCTTTGGGGACCCCCACCTTGCCATGGGGACCCTTGCCCTGCCTTGGGGACCCTCACCCATGGATCCCCTCCTGACAGGCTCCCTGAGCTCCCCAAGCCCTTCCAGGGCACATTCCCACTCTCAGGGACACCGGGCTGGGGGTCTGGATGAGAGGGGACACTGAGAGGGGACAGAACCCGCTGGGTGCCATGGAGAGGAGCTCGGGTTATCCCTGCATGTCCCCGGGGATGGGCTGGGAGCTGAGCTGAGGCTCCTGAGCTATTTTTTAAAGACAAGGTGGGTGCCTCCCACAGCCGCAGCTCCTTCGGGTGCTCGGCTGGGCGGGAGAGCTCCCCACGCAGCCTGGGGGATGGGGAGCTGGATGGGGACAGGCTGGGGACCTCCAGCCTCTGAGCAGCCCTCCAAGGTTCCAGCTCCTGGCCCAAATCCCCCTTTTGCCTTTCCCGAAGGGTTTTTGCCCCTGGGCACAGCCTAGCCTGGAGCATCACCCACCCACGGCATAGGGTGGAGGGTGCCCAGAGCCACCCCACAGGGACATTTTGTGGGCAGTGTGGATGCCCCAGGGACCTTCCAGAGACTCCAGGATGGAGGGGGGGAGGCCTGCCCAGGAAAGAAGAAACCTTGGAGTGACCCAGCAGGAAGAGATGGGATCATCAAAACCCAAAGGAAGCAGCCATGGTCCCTCCTGCCATGGAGCTGCTCCGTGAGTGGCAGATGGGTCTGGGGAAGAGCAGTCCTGGATGAGTCAGAGCAGATCTAGAGGGGACATGGAGATGGTCAGGGGTCTGGAAGAACCTCTCTTGTGAGGAAAGGCTGGGAGAGCTGGGGCCATCCAGCCTGAAGAAACCCTTCTGGCATCCTGGTGATACTTAAGGGATCTTGGAAGAGCGATGGAGAGAGGCTTTCACCAGGAACTGTAGAGACAGAAGAAGGGGGAAAAGTTTTCAGCTGGAAGAGGGTGCGTTTAAATTGGATAAAAGGAAGAAACGCGTTGTGGGGGAGGTGGTGAGGAGCTGGAGGAGCTGTGGGTGCCCCATGGGGCCGGAGCAGCCCGGCCCGGTGGGAGGTGTCCCTGCCCAGGGCAGGGGTGGCACCGGCTGCTCTTCGAAGGTCCCGTTGGAGGAGCCGAAGTTCTGCTTCTCTGCGGGACGTGGTTTTCCCCCGCCCCAGCCGAGCCCCCGGAGGTCCCCTCGCCCGGGGGTGGCGGTTCCCGGCCGCTGTGCCCGCGGTCACCAGAGGGCACTGCGAGCCCGAGCATCCCGGAGCGGCCCGAGGGGTCCGGGGCCAAGCGGGAGCCCGGAGCGGCTCCGGACCCGCAGCAGGGGCCGGCGGTTTCGGGGAGCTCCCGGGGGCGGCCGGGACTCGGACCCCCCCACTCCTTCCCAGTCCCTCGGGGACAACCCCCAGCGCCAGCCGGGGACAAGGAGGGGGTGGTCAGGGGACACAGCGAGGCTGGGGACACAGTCAGGGGACGGCCACCAGACCGAGCTCCCGGCACGGGTGGCTTCTCGGTGGGTGCCCAGAGGTGCTCAGCCCCATGGGCTGGTCCGGAGGGCTGAGACAATTGCGGGGTGCTGCGGGAGCTGTGCCCGGTCCCGGCTCAGCCCCAGCTCCGGGGGCTGCTCCGAAGGGGCTCCTGGACCCCCCGATGGCCATGCCCCGACTGCGGGGGTGCCCCATATCGTGTGGAGGGAGGGAAGCCAGGGTTGGTGGCCACGGTGGTTTGGTCCAGCTGGTGCCAAGGTTTCTCCAGTAACACGCAGTTAAGGTGGGTCGGGGGCTGTGGAGGGGGTCGGAGGTGCAGACTCCCGGGGTGCTGACATTAGGGCAGACACCGCCCTGTGCCTGCGGGGATGGTGGCACCATGTCCCACCTCCCTGCACCCTGCGGTGTCCCAAGAGAACATCCCCGGAGGGTGCTGAGCACCGCACTGGGCGGGGGATCGGCCTCGGTGCGGAGAGGTCCTGGCGTGGGGACACCAGTGCCTGGTGACACCCTTTCTCTGGTGCCACCTTGCCCCTGGGCACCCGGCCAAAGCCATCCGTGGGGTTCCTGGGTGGATTCCCTGCCCAGCTCCGAGCCCAGCCGGTTCCACTTCCCCGCGGTGTCACCGGGTCGGCCCTGGGACCGTTTCCCCCCTGTGCCGGGGTCACTGTGACCCTCCGGGGCACAGCCAGACCCTCGACCCAGCCACCCTCTGGCAAACCCCACATGGCAACTGCTGGGCTCAGCACGAGGGCCAGCGGGCAGAGAGCCGCCCACCTCCACCCGACCCCCCCCAGCCCCCGACACCCCGACATCCCCACCCGCTCCACCTTAACCCACAGCCCCTCCGGCCCCTCATTTTCCACGGATTCCAGCAGCATGACTTCTTTCAGCATCATTTCATGGCCGGAGGGCTGTGAATCCTCGTCTCCCCGCCTGCCTCCCCCCTCCCCTTCCCCCTTCCCCTCTTTCTTCCCACCATCCCAATTTACAATCCCTCATTTCCATTCCGCTCCACCCTCTGGCCGGGGACTTTGTTCCCGGCCTGTATCATCCCATCCCAATTGTTCCGTGTTTATTTCAAACATTTTGGCGGGCTGTCACTGGATGGAAACTTAATTAATGGTGGGGTCTGTAGTGGTGGCACAATAGCGGCTGGAAGGGAGGGGGTGGAAAGAAATCCCGAGGTTTGGAAGGGGGGAACTGGGGGTTCGGATGTGCCTGACCCCCGTGTCAGGCCCGGTGCCACGTGCCTGGGCTCCCCCTGGTTGGAAAAGTGTCTCCGTGAGGAGGGAGATGCTGCTGCTTGTGGTGGTGGGGGGGGGGGGGGTATGGGGAGGTTGGAGGAGTATGTAACTTTTGGGGTACACGTTTCTGGGGGGTGTAAACCAGGGGTGTGCATGGGTTGGGATGTATAGAGCTGGGGGATATGTGGGTTGGGGTGTGTGTGGGTTGGGGTGCACATAGATTGGGGTGTACAGAGCCTGGGGTGCAGAACTCGGGGTGCAGGTGACCCGTGGTGTGTGTAACTCAGGGCTGGGGTGTGTGTAACTCTTGGGGTACACGGCTCTGGGGAGGGGGTATACGTACACCAGGGCATAGATTGGGGTGTACCCAGCGTGGGGTGCCTGTAGCCTCACACATGGATAGCTTGGGTGTGTACATATCTGTATATGTACATAACTGTGGGTGTGCGTATCCTGGGGTGTACCTGGCCTGGGGTGTGTGCAGGTCTTGGGGTGCACAGTTCTGGGGGGTGCATAAACCAGAGAGGTGCAGTCTGGGGTGTTCATAGCCTGGCCTATGCCTGTAGCCTGGGGTTGTGCAAAGTTGGGCTGTACCTGGCCTGGAGTGTCTATAACCTGGGGTGTGCACAGTTGGGATGTCTATAGCCTGGGGTGTGCACAGTCGGGGTGTGCACAGTTGGGGT
>NW_024581226.1:7334-17162 GCF_017639235.1 Corvus kubaryi
ATGTGGGCGCTGCGGGCGCTGTGCCTGGCCGGGCTGGGGGCGGCCATCGGCGGCGGCGCGGCGGACCAGTGCAGCTGGAGGGGCAGGTAGGCACCGGGAACAGCGGCACCGGGAACAACACCGGCAGCGGTAACAGCGGCAGCGGTAACAGCGGCCCCGGGGGCAGCGCGCCGGGCGGGGCGGGGGTGGCACAGGCGGGTCCCCGGATCGCAGCCCCCCGGGGAGCTCCCGCCGCCCAGGCAGGTTCGGGGGGGGAGGGGGAGTCTGCTCTCTCCCCTCCCCCCCATCCATCCTCAGGGCTGACCCCCCTCCCTCATCCGTGGGGAGGGTCACGGGTGGGACGCTGGGAACCTGCGCCTGCCTCAGTTTCCTCACTCCTGGGTGCGGCTCCCCCCCCGCTTTGAGGGATGCTGGTCTCCCCGTGGGGCTCCCCGCCTCTCCGGGACCCCTTCCCTGAGCACCCCCACCCGTGAAACCCATCCCCGTGGCCAGCGGGACCCCCAGCCCCCGGCAGGGCCCGAAGCATCGCCCGAAGGCGCCGGAGTCCGAACAAAGAGCCGGGGCCCGCCAGGAGGGGCTGCCCCGCGTGGGGGGACATGGGGACCACGAAGCCCCCAGCATCCTGTCAGGGACAAAGCAGCCCCCCGACTGTCCCCGCTCCCCCCAGGCTGGCGTCCCAGCGTGTCCCCCGCCACCCCCCACAACGCCGCGGGAGAGGAGTGGCTCCAGGCATCCCACGCGAGAGTGGGACCCCAGCATCCACTGGGGATCCCCAAAGTGGGAACGGGTGACCCCAGAGTTGTGGGCACTCTGGGGGTGGTTTGGGAGCCCACACTGGATGTGAAGGGGGCTGTGCTGCTGTGCCCCCTCCTCAGCCCCTCCCAAAAGGTGCTGGGGGACACAAGCACCCCGAAATGATGTGGTTGAATCCCAAGCCCAAGTCATTGAGGGTTTGGTGCTGTTCCTGCCTGTGGCCATCCCACACACTTCTGTGGAGGGGCTGCTTGGGAGTGCAGGGTGCTGCTGTGCTGGGGGACACGTGGGCTGCGGGGGTCCCTGTCACCTGGGGGGTCCCGGCTGACACGGTGCCGTGCCCCACAGCGGGCTGTCACAGGAAGCTGGCAGCGTGGAGCAGCTGTCCCTGCACTGTGCCGAGGGCTCGCTGGAATGGCTGTACCCCACGGGGGCCCTTCGCCTCCGCCTGGCCCCCCGCCTGCCCCCCACCAGCGCCGCCGTCAAGGGCGGGAGCCCCCCGCATGTCACCGCCTGCATCAAACCCACCGGGACCTTCCGGGGGGCTCAGCTCTACCTGGAGAGGGAGGGGGTGCTGGAGCTGCTGCTGCCGGAAGCCCCCCGGCCCCGCGCCCGCTGCTTCAGCTGGCTGCCCCAGGAGAAGGTGGCTCTGTTCCTGCAGGCCACCCCGCACCCCGACATCAGCCGCCGCATCGCCGCCTTCCGCTACGAGCTGCGGGGGGACTGGCTGGCCCGCCCGGCGCTGCCCGCCGCCAGCCTCAGCGCGGAAGGTGAGCGCCTCGCCCTGCCTCAGTTTCCCCTTCCCGTGCCGGAAGGGGTGAGGAGGGGCTGGATCGGGGTGTTGTCCCCCTGGGTGGTGACAAGCTGTGCTTGGCCTCGCAGGCGCGTGCCGGCCGTGCAATGACACCGAGATTCTGATGGCCATTTGCACTAGTGACTTTGGTGAGTGCAGCCCCTGGGGCTCGGAGAGGGGGGGACGGGCACTGGGACACCTGTCCAGGCTGGGCTGGGCTGGGCTGGGCTGGGCTGGGCTGCACAGAGCGCTGCTATGGGATGGGGAATGGGAATGGGAATGGGGATGGGGATGGAGATGGAGATGGAGATGGAGATGGAGATGGGAAAGGGAAAGGGAAAGGGAATGGGGATGGGGATGGGAATGGGAGTGGGAATCGGAATGGCAATGGGGATGGGCATGGGAATGGGGATGGGAGTGGGAATGGGGATTGGGATGGGATGGGATGGGAATGGGAGTGGCAATGGGGATAGGGATGGCAATCGGAATGGGGATGGGAGTGGGAATGGGGATTGGGATGGGATGGGATGGGATGGGAATGGGAATGGGAGTGGGAATGGGGATGGGAATGGGAGTGGCAATGGGGATGGGGATGGCAATCGGAATGGGGATGGGAGTGGGAATGGGGATTGGGATGGGATGGGATGGGATGGGAATGGGAATGGGAGTGGGAATGGGGATGGGGATGGGGATGGGAATGGAAGTGGGAATGGGAATGGGAATGGGAATGGGAATGGGAGTGGGAGTGGGGATGGGGATGGAGATGGAGATGATGGGGATGGGGATGGAAACAGGAATAGGAGTGGGAATGAGACAAGAATGGAGACGGGGATGGGGATGGGGATGGAGATGGAGATGATGGGGATGGAAACAGGAATGGGAGTGGGAATGAGACAAGAATGGAGACGGGGATGGGGATGGGAATGGGAATGGGGATGGGCATTGGAACAGGGTTAGAGATCGGGATGGGAATGGAGACGGAGATGGAGATGAAGATGAGGATTGGGATGGAGATGGGGATGGGAACAGGAAGGGGAGTGGGAATGAGACAAGAATAGAGATGGGGATAAGGATGGGGATGAGAACGCAGATGGGGACAGGGACTGGGAATGGGAATGGGGATAGGAATGGGGATGGGGCTGGAAATGGAGATGAGGGTGGGAATGGTGATGGGAATGGGGATGGGGACAATGATGGAGATGGGGATGGAGACAGGGATGGGGACAAAAACAGGGATGTGGATGGGAATGGGGTTAGGGACAGAGCCATGCTGACACCCCTCCCTTCCTTCCCTCCGCAGTGATCCGCGGCAGCATCCGGAGCGTCTCCAACGACGCAGAGCTGCAGGAATCCATCATCGGGGTGAGCGCCACGCGCATCCACCGCCAGAAATTCCCGCTCTTCCAGGCGGGCGGGCGGGCGGGGCAGCCGGTGGGCAGCATCCGCACCCCGCTGCGCTGCGGGGTCAAGCCAGGCCCCGGCACTTTCCTGTTCACGGGGTGGCTGCATTTTGGGGAGGCCTGGCTGAGCTGCGCGCCCCGGTACCGGGACTTCCAGCGCATCTACGAGGGGGCCCAGCGCATGCGCCAGAACCCCTGCGAGTTCCCCGTGGACTGAGCGGCTCCGGGAGCGCAGCCCGGCCCCGCGGGCGCTGGGGGACCGCGGTGCTGCCGTCACTGAGAGCATCCCCGGGGGACACGGGGACGGTGCCTGGAGGGAGCGGGGCACGTTGGGCCTTGCCACGTAGCCGGGCTGTGGCAGCACCCGCCGGCGGGCTGGGGGGTTCTGGGAAAATCCTGCTGGAAGGGAAGGGATTTTCCTGGGGCTTGCTTGTCCGGGGTGCCCAGGGAGCTGCCTGGGTGAGGGGTGCAGCGGCACGGGGTTGGGGCTCCCAGGGGACCGGGGGGCTGCATGCTCAGGGGATGCTGTGGGGCATGGTGGGTCTGGCACCAGGGGGGCAGCCGGACCCCCGGACCTCAGCAGGGCTCGGGGGAGGGTGGCCGTGGTGGCCGGTCCAGGGACACGGTGGGCATAGAAGGGAGTGGAAGGGCCAGGAGATGGATCTGTAAGGTTGGGGGTGGAAGGGGGAGCAGGCAGCGGTGAGCCTGGCCCTGGCATGGGCAGGAGCTGTGGGGCGGATGCCGAGGAAGAGGAGGCCGAAGGGACAGAGGGGAATGGCGAGGTGGGAGGAAGGCTGGCGCGGGGAGCAGAGGTGTCCTTGGCACAGTCAGGGCAGGACCAAAGCGCCGACGCAGGAAGGTGCCATGGGAGCAGGGAGCGGTCACCGTGCCACCCGTCCCCGCCAGCCCTCGGCTGAGCGGGGCACGCCGTGCCAGCCGCGGGGAACTTTTGACCGTGGGGGTTGGGGGGCATCGTATGTGCACTAAAGTTATAACGATACCAAATTTGTGATTTCTTTTTTATAAACTAAGCTGTATTTGTAGCGTGTGGCTCCTGTTTTTACCGCGCCGAGCGGGACGTTCACCGACAGGCACTGCGGTGTGTGCCACCTGCTTCCCCCTGTGCCAGCTCCAGCTGTGACCCTGCCTCCCGTGGGGCTGCAAACAGCCCTGATACTCGCATATCTCTCTGTATGCAGAGATTTATTGCTGTTTGCACATCCTACATCCCGGTGATCCCCAGGACGGGTCGCTTCGGGGTCCCTCTCCCTGGGTATCCCTGGGTGTGGGGGCCGGGGGCGGGTGGCCCCGTGCCGGGTGGGTGACCCCGCTGGTGGAGCTGCTGTCAGGACTGATTCTTGTCAGAGCCACCGGCCACAAGGCCTCATTGTGCCGGATTGTGCCGCGCCAGCATCCCGACCCTGCCCGCTCCCACCCCGCCGCTGCCCCCTCCAGCCCCCACCACTGGCTCCGGCTCCTCTGGCTGCGCTGCTTCCCTGGGAATGGTGAGGGAACGGGGCCTCTGGACAGGGATGGGACATGGGAATCCCGGATGGGGATGGGGAACAGGACTCTCAGTCATGGAAGGGACATGGGATCCCCAGCCAGGGATGGGATGTGGGAATCTTCACTGGGAATGGGGCACAGGAGCCCCCCAGCCAGGGATGGGATGTGGGAATCTCCGCTGGGAATGGGGCACAGGAGCCCCCCAGACAGGGATGGGATGTGGGAATCTCAGCCTCTTGCCTCTGGCTCCTTCTCTTGCTGTGCTGGCATCCCTCAGGGTAGTGAGGGGGACAAGACCCCTGGACAGGGATGGGACATGGGACCCCCAGCTGGGGATGGGGCACAGGACCCCCAACCAGGGACCTTTCCTCCTCACCAGCGATGCCACAGGTGCTCAGCACAGGAAATCCCAGCCCCTGAGCCCCCCCAAACCCCTCGAGCCCCCCAAACCACCCAAGCCAAGCTCCTGCCACACGTCTACTTGTACTTAACATCTTTCAGTTTTGTTTCAAGAACACCTTTTCAAATATCACCAGCCAGGACGAACTGCCGAGCATTCGGTGCCTCTGCTGACCACAATGTGCTTTTCCTTGCCAAAAAAAAGAAGTTTCCAAGGAATGCTGTGGGCTTTGGAGCTTAATTAAATATAAATATCTGTATGTGTGTGTGTATAGAATGATCTGGCTGTGATAAGATCCTGGTGGGTTTGATACACAACACATGTTTTCCCTTGAGAAGCGTTTGTAGCTTACTTTATGCTTTACTGCCGATTTTATACTTAGATATTTTGATTTTATCCTTTTTACTGCCCCATTTTGGGGCCGGGCTGGGCTCTGAGGGCAAGATCTGGCCCTGGGGAGGCTGATGCTCCATGCTGGGCACTGGAGGATGCCAGCATCCCCCTGGATTTTGGCAGCGAGCAGGAGCCAAGCGAGGCAGGGGAAGGGGGAAGGAGTGGGAAATCCAGCGGAGGAGGAAAAAACGAGGCTGGAAAAGCAATAAATGAGGTGCAAAGGGAATTGTGCTGCCCACGGCATCCTCTGTATGCACGGGGGTAAATCACGGCTGCTCCGACCCCGCCGCAATCTGGCACATTCCTCTCGGCTAAAGGACGGCCTTTAACGCACGGAGCATCCGGTGCTTTTCTATCCAGCAGCAAAATCTCTTGTTTTTCTTCCAATCTGCTTATTTGGCCGAAGCAGCTCGTTGTGCTGCGGCGGAAAGGGCTGTTCTCTGCTCGTGCTCTGCCACAGAGGTTTTTGGGCTGTTTTTGGTGCCCTCTGCCCCGTGTCAGGTTGGGCCGCCCGCCCTCGCTTCCCCCGGCTGTCGCCTCCCACTGCGCTGGGCCCCGGCCAGGGCGCTGATGCTTCCTAAGGGATCATCCCACGGGATAACCAGGTAGCCTGTGCCTCAGTTTCCCTGCTCTGAGACGGGGATAACAGCCCTTCCCTGTGGCTCAAGGGAAGCAGATGGAACCCCACAGCTCTGGGATCTCTGTCGCTCCAGGACTGGTCACCCGAGCATTTCCCCGAAATCAGAGCCCAGCCCTGGCCAAGCCAAATTCCTGCCCAGCCTCTTGGCACAGAGCAAGGCCGTGAACGGTGAAAACACAATGAGACAAACTCCATCCCGGGGAATATTTCCTCCACAGGAGGATAGAAAATGTGGTGTGAGGTAGCACGGTGAGGGGAGGGGGGTGGGGGACACAGGGGGGAGCTGGGGGGCCAGGAGGGGCTTGGAGAGGGGTGACCATGGTGAGGGGCTGTGGCAGCACCCTGTGAGCACAGGGAAGGGTGGCTCTGCCTGTGGTGCCATGGTGCCCACGGGGCACAGCCTCCTGCAGCATCCATGGGCATCGTCCAGCCAGACCTGCTCCGAAAGCCCCCCCACTCATCACCCTGCCCCACACGAGGTGGGGTTTGGGGAAGCCTCGGAGAGCAGCGCCCCAAAACAGCTCCCTCGGTGCAGATGTGCCCAGGGAGCTGCCTGGGGCTCCTCATTCCGTGGGATCGGCCCCATTGTGGGCCCAGGCATCCACACATCCCAGATCGGGGAACCTTCTGGGGACTGTGGAGCCCTTCGGTCCCGCTGTGGGTGGGCGTCCACACTGGGATGCCAAAACACAGAGTGGTGGCACTGCCGGGTGTCCCCGGTCCCTGTCCCCATCCCTGTCACACAAAGGGAGTCGCCGTTTCCCGCCATTTCCCCCCTCCAGCCCTTCTCCCCCCTCTCCTGCTCCCTTCGCCCTCCTCCTTCCCGGCTGCCGGATAAAAGCCCGAACGTGTGAATCGCGGGGCACAAAGGGGAGGCACAAAGGCGGCCGGGCCCGCTCAGCCCTTCTTGTGGCCCCCAGCACCGAGTGGGGACCCCCAGGGACCCCCGGGCCGCCTTCCCACCCTGCCTGTGGCACCCCAGAGCCCAGGAGCTGGCATGGGGCAGGGGGGTGGCCCTGAGATCAGGGGATCCCCAGTAGGGTCAGGATGATGTCCCTGGGGTTCAGAGATGCCCTATAGGGTCAGGATGAGGTCCCGGGGTTTAAGAGTGCCCCAGAGGGTTGCATGATGCCCCTGGGACCAGGGGAAGCCCCATTAGCTCAGGATAAAGACCCTGGGGCTCAGGGATACCCCACAGGGTCAGAATGATGCCGCTGGAGTTTGGGGACACCCCATAAGCTGAGGATGAAGCCCCTGGGGTTCACGATGCCCCAGAGGGTCAGGACGAGGACTTTGGGGCTCTACCCCACAGCCCTTGGCAAGAGGAGAAGCGAAAACTCCATGACTCTGAGGACACTTCCCTGCCAGCCCTGCCGCCCTTTGGGGAGCTGCACCCCAAACCCCGGCATCAGGTCTGCTTCCAGCCCCCATCCTTTGACCTGGACAAAGCCAAGCCAGCATCATCCCGGTGCGGGGAGGGATGCTGGGGGCTGGAGCCGGACCCTGGCCCGTAGCGGGGCCCCCACGGCCCCTCACCCCCGTCCCCCGCGCCTGCGCCCGGCGCGTCCGGCTGCCGACAGCTGGTGAGAAGCGGCTTTCCCAGCACATAGCGACAAATTCCTGGCGGTCAGGGCTGCTTTGCAGCCGCCGCGGCCCCGGCGGGGGAAGCTGCCCTGGAAAGAGGAGGATTAAAAGCTCTTTGGCTCCAGTGACACATCGCAACTGGTCCCCTCGCACGGCCACCTGCTCGTCCCGGCGCTCCGAGATGCTGCGGGCACCCCGGGGCTGGGGCAGGAGGGGATCGGCCGCCCCCCTGCTAAATCCCAGGGGCCCAGCGAGGAGGGCTCAGCCCTGCCTGGGAATCGCTGCCGTAATTAATTTGCTCTGCAGCACCACAGGGGCCCTTGGGCTGCTCCAGGGACCGGCTCATCCCCACGGACCGTCCTCCTCCTCCTCCTCCGCAGCTCCCTGGCCCCCCTGTTCCCCCAGCTCCGATTTCCCTGGATTTTCTGCTTTAACCAGCTCCACCTGCCAGCAAGAAAAAGCAGGAACCGGAAAATCAGGGTGATCCCCGTGACCCCTGATTTGGCCACACTGGGCCCTTTGGGGGGGCTGGGAGGGAACAGCCCTGGGATGTATTTTGGCGGCAGCTTCACCTCCCCGTTGGAGCCCCACTGCTGCTCCTGGGAATGTGATTAATGGGGTCTGGTGGTTGTGAAGTGCCCTGAGCTGTGAGTGTCTGGGGGTAGAACACGTGGGGGTGCGTGTGGGTGCGTGTGCATCCTCATCCCACTCGGTTCCCACAAACCAAGTGAGGTGGGAGCAGGGCCACGTGCTGCCTCCGGCAGCTCCACTCCTGGCTCCTCTGCAAACAGGGGCTCCAGGGGGGCTGTGCTGGCCCCAGCACTGAGGAGATGGGAATCCCACTCCCCAATTCTTCCTCCCTGCACCCCAAAGCCATTCCCAGGATGGTGCGGGGTTCTCTTCTCCGCTGGCAATGCCCCCAGGGACACCGAGGCATGTGATGAGGCTGGTGGTCCTCTGGCAAGGACATAGGGTGCCACCAGCCCCCCCAGGCTCTCAGGGGACACCCCGATATGGTGCTGGAGTGGGACCCCCAGGAACCCCACAAATACTGACCCACAGGCTGAGGGGAGAGTGGGGGGAGGTGACAGCAGTGACATCCCCGGTGACATGTGGCTGCGGCCCTTTGTGCCCTTCTGAACGGGCGCTGTTCCCGCGTTTGGGGCGGCATGGGGGGGTCACTAATTGGGGGTGGGCAGGGGCTGCGGGGCCTGGCTGCCCCCCCGCATCCCAGCGCCTGGAATGTTCCCACAGTCGCTGCTGCCTCACAGCAGGAAAGCCCCAGGCTGAGGCAGCACAGCCCCAACAGCCCCACACGGGTGTGCACAGCCCCCCAACAGCCCCACACGGGTGTGCACAGCCCACAGCCCCATGCACAGCTGTGCACAGCTGGTCACAACTGCGCTCCACCGTGTACAACCACACACACAACTGTGCACAACCATTCCCAGCGTCACTTTTGCCTGTCCATGCACCAGCACAGCCACACACAGCTGCACAAAACGGGGCACAGCCGTGCACAACCACACACAGCTGCGCACAGCTGCAGTGACCACACATGCACGAATCCATGCAGGACCATGCACGACTGCACACAAGCGTTCACAGCCCTCCTCACCTGCGCACAGCCACACACAGGTGCACAAAACCGTGCACAGCCACAGCTTGCAAACACATAACTGTGCACTACTGCACAGCCTCTCACAGCTGCACAAACCTGGGCAGTCACACACAGCCCCTCCCAGCCCTGCACAACCGCACACAAACACTCACAGCTCCACACAGCCATGTCCATCTCTGCACAGCCGTGCACGGCCACACGCAGCCGTCACAACCCTTCCCACAGCGTGTACAGCCCTGCACAAGCACACAGGACTGTGTGTAGCAGCGCACAGACACACACAACCATGCACAATCACTAGTCACACCTGCACCCCACCACGCTCAGTCACGCACAGCCGCACGAGGCCGCGCACAACCGCGCACGACCACGCACAACCGCAGAGCCATGCACAAGCACACACACGGCTGCAGTCACTCACACCCTCCCCCAGCTGTGCTCCTCCAGGCACACTGTGCACAGCACACACAGCTACTCCCAGGAGCACACAGCCGCGCTCATGGTGTGCAGCACACAGCGGGACACCGCTGCTCACAACAGCCGTGCACACACACACACACGGAGCAGCGCACGGCCGTTCACCACGATTCACAGCTTTACACGGCCGCGTTTACACAGCTGTGCAGAACTGCGCCCGAGCAACCACAGCTCTGCACACACACAGAGCTGTGCACACACACACAGCTGGGATCACACACACAGAGCTGTGCACACACACACACAGCACTGGGATCACAC
>NW_024581227.1:0-16248 GCF_017639235.1 Corvus kubaryi
GTAGCCTGAGCCTCTGCTCATCAAAAACCATCGCTCGAGCCAATTCCCGAATATAGAAGCATCTTAGCTTTCCTGTTCCCAGAGTCTGTACTTTACATTAGTAATGTGCAAGTTTATAAGAAATTAAAAACTTATTTAACAAGAAGTTAAAGTGGCTGCTAACAAGCTCGAGATTACATGAGAGAAAGCAAAGATCCCAGTCCTATTTGGTGCTGAAAACAATTTCCAAAAGCATCTATGTTTTATTCAGCTTTCCCCGAGCTTAGAGGGAGCAGTTGGAGGACACTACAGAAACTAATCTGAATATACATTCCTTGAGCATTACATGCTACTAAAAAAAAACCACAAACAGCCTCTTAAAAATTTAATTTCACTCAGTCCTCTTACAATATTGGCCAGTACTCAACAAATAACAAATAAAGACACAAATACTCAACAGACCTGTCTCACTACCCGGGCATTAAAAAAGGGCAAATACATTTCCACAGCTCCTCATCTTCGCCAGCTCTGCAGGGTGAGCACATGCACCAGAGAGCAGCACAGACCTGACCCACCTAGGATGAAGCATCTCCTCTAAAGGAGGAGTAGAAACAGAGTAGAAACCCCACTCCTCCCTTCCTGGATCCAAGCCTGCTTGGTACAGTGATCGCTAGGAAATAATCAATGCGGAGCTTGACACTGCCACTGCCAGGGTGTCACTTGTGCCCTACATCAGTGCCCTAATGAAGAAGCCCCTGGACTTAACACAGATTGAAGAGTTTCTAGAGCGGGGCTGACAAAAGCACATTTACTCACCGACACCTTATTTCAATCTTTGTGTTTCACAAATTCTCTGTAATCATGGACGCGGGTTGGTTTTGGCTGTGTTGCTCTCTCCTAGACTTGCAAGCATATTAATAAAAATAAATAAGCCTGGCTTGCTGAAGGAGCTTTAAAGAGGTGGATGTCCAATTAAATTCCCAGGCTCCTTTGAAAATCCTAGCATTTTTCACTGTCAGATGCCATTAGAATAAGAAAGGTCACAGGCAAAGTGGGATCTTTTGTAATTCTCCGTGAAGAGCACAGACCACAAGCAGACAGCATTAGGGGACACAGCAATGAATGCTTCCCAACAGGAATTCAAAGTTTGCTTTGCCAAAAATATACTCCATTGCTAGTACCTTTGGTTACAATTAGGTGGAGAGAACAACGAAATTTTTCGGAATCTTTTTGAAAACTTTTTCCCAGCTACTGTTCAAAACCAGAGCAGCACAGGTTGTACTTTAACTCTAGTGTTAATGAGCAGAACCAGAGTACCATTTCAGCACCTCTCCACACGGCACACGCTTGAAAACCAGGACAAGGATGGAAACAGAGACAGGAAGACAGATGTTTTGTGTTTTAACAACTCCGATAAATGCTTCATGCAACCTGATCAACAAAGCCCTATGGGCTGTTTTTATAGTGTGAATCTATCTAGAAGGTTAAGTGAGAAAATTAGCTGCAGAAATATTACATATCAGTGTACTCTCACAGTGCAGCTTCCGAGGAGGATTATCCTAGGCCAAACAAACAAAAGGAGAGAATCCCATTAGCAACTGAAAACCCAGGGCCTTGGCGTGGGTGTTATTTGCATACATTACAATTGCACAGTGTTTAAAAACTGCAAATTGGATTTAGTTTCCCCCTGGCTACCTGCCCATTTTTCTTTAAATTGATTTATTAATGTCCACTGTTGCTTTGCAGTTTTATCCTTTTAGCAGTAATAGATGTAATATATCACAAAACCAAATTTTTAAGAGTACATCATTAGAGTGATGTAGCACTGGTAATAAACCCCTTCACACTTGGATGAACTTAAATCAGTTTCTCTTTATTGATTTTTGGTCATAACATAATTTTAAAGTTCAACTTAGTTAATAAAAAAAAGATTTGTGCTGCTGTTGTGTGGAAAACACCAGTGCTGTAAGTTTTCATGTCATCTGTTGCAAAGGCTCTTCTGGTTTTATATATTCCCTCAGAAGGTGGCTCGGCACTATATAGCCTGTCTTATCTTCTCTGCTGCCCCGCGTTTATCTGTCTGTTTTTATTGCCACACGACTCACCGCACAATAGATCTTTACCCGGCGACCATCTATCCAAGCACACGCAGTCACTTTATCTTTCCAGCAGCTTTTTGAGTAATGGTCATTTGCATTTCACCGAACTCTCACACTTCAAGGGGGTTCTGCGTCGACAATAGCATTTGCGTGACCGTGCTTTTTACTGTCTTCCAGGAGAAAAGCAGTAATTCACCTTTTCCACTTAGGGTTTTTTTTAAAAAGTGTATTTAAAAAATGTATTTGTGTGCTTGTTCTTTCATGTTGGGGGGGTTTTTTTAGTACATTTTTTTTAATCTTCCAGAAGCACAAAGTTAGTGACAGCTGAGCTTAGGGATTTACTGGTAGAAACTGCCTGATAAGGAAGTATATGATTGAGTTGGGCTTATGTCCTCCTCTCCTGCCCCCCAGAAAGGTAGGATAGTGGTTATGGTACAGACTAAAGATGTGGCTTCGCTGCCATCACATTTCCAAGGACAGCGTAGATGCTCCCGCTCCTTTGGCTACCAGCACATCTCCATAGCATGAGGACCATAGACCAAAACCAAGGGCCAAACCCAACAAACAAGCCAAAAATACCCCAGGCTGAGGTCTCACACCTCTGAAGAAATGAACTGCTCAAACTCTTACATTTTCTTACAGTCCCATCAAATAATTTTAGAAATAAAAGACATGAAAACCTACTAGTTCTCAACTTGCAAGCCTGGGTGTTGCACCAAGATAGTACCCAAGTATTTTATTTAATTGGTTTTCCATTTCTCTCATTTCATCTCCACAATGATCTCCTACAGATATAAAAAGAAGGCGATTGGTCCTGGAAGAGTTTATAAATTGGAGAGGGCGGATAAGATATATAGGGGTTGGAAAGAAAGGTGAAACTGCGACCCCAGATCAGTTCTAGAAGATGCTGCGCTACAAACTTATCTGTCCAACAGCTAACCTAGTCCAACACAGCCTAGAGATATCTCTATGCATTGGCTCGTTCCAGAAACTTCAAAGAAATGCACAAAAATGAGATCACTTGGAACTGGTGGCCAATAAGGAGCCCCTATGATTAACGAAGAGAACAGTTTGCTTCTGTCCCAGACAGTGAATTAGTCACACAGACGCTCATTCAACAAGGAACTTTGGGCTAGTCAAATCTGTATTTAGTGGCACATCACATATAAAATTTGTGTTCCTAAAAATCAAAGACATGAATAGGTGAATCATAGCATAAATCTTACATGCTGACCACCAAAAAACATTATTCTTGCAACAACAAGGAAATTCTTACTTCAATACATTATCATTGGCTTTGACTCAAGAAGAGTAATTCACTCCCCAGCAAGCAGTTATCTCTGGTTTTCTTTTGCTAAAAAGGGTGTTTGTGTATGTTCTTAATAAAAACATGCCCTTCCATCCACCACACTGAACAGCTGCAGGTGGGATTCAGACTCGCACCAGCCCATCCACTGACACACAGGGAAACTCTGTGAAAGCAAAATACATAAAGCAAATGTTTTTATGACTAAGTTGCCTTGACTGGTTAAACAAAGACAAGAAAAAAAGGAAGAGGCTTTAAGTTTTATAATTTTCATTCCCAGTCTGTCTTACAGTTGGTTTTTTTGGGGTTTTTTTGATGGATTTAAGATTCATTCCTCTAGCTCTGTCCTGGAAAATTTCCATCAGTAACTACTTACAAGAAAAAATACTAATCCTCTACCTGATACATATTGTCCAACAAGAAGCAGCAGTTCTGATTTGGCCTGAGAAGGGACATACAAGGCACCAACTTGCAGCATGACTAACCTCCCAAAAGCAGAGGGGTGTTTGTTTTCCAGACCCCAGGCTCAGCAGCACATTCCTGAAGTGCCCTGCCAACAGCCCCGCTCCTCCTCAAAGCCAGCTGCTAATGAGGAAATCCATAACCTTTTTACAACAGATGCTGTGAAATATTCTTTCTTGATATGTAATGGTGTATTGATTTTTAATTTCAAAATATGCAAACATGACATTTGCAATAGTGACTCCATACAAACAAAAGCTGTATTTTTGGACTTTTCAATCTGTAACACATTTTGCAAGCATTTGCCATCAATAAGTAGGCAAAAAAACCCAACCCTCACCGTGAGGGGTTCCTTGCCTGTAAAAATAGTACAGCTATGGATTTCACCCTGAATAAAACCTCTCATAAAAAGCCGATGTAAACAGCTGCATGTAATGAACTTGTCAAACCTCAAGGTTAATTTAATGCCACGGTAATAGAGGTATTTCCAGTGGGGCAGTACCTCTACCTTGACTCTACATTTCCTGTTATAATCCAACAGCATTTTTCAGGCTCCCAACCTCCCTTACTGGATGTATGTCCCTGTCTTTTCTTCCTTTGCAAGGGTAATGGTGGAAATACCAAAAAAGATTCATCATTTGTACAAATAAGATTTAAGAAAAATATGTTTTCCATCTGTAAAATGATTCTTATTCCTGATTCATTGAGAAACTGGGAAAGTAAAAAATGTGCAGTGCATCCACTTTGTCATAGGTCCTCACAGCTGGGGAGGAGGGAGACCAGAGTGGTCACTGCTGCCTCAGCAACACCTTTTCAATTAAAAAAAAATGGTGTGGCCACGCTGAGCAGCACAACCTGTGCTCACTGGAAAGGTGATTTGAGGGAAACTACTGAGAGGGCCAGCCTGTCCCAAACCAAATCCCAGGTGAAGCAGAAATGGGTCATGTTTTCCATAGCAAGCTAAAACTTCTATATTGCTGAAAAAGCACTGAGGAAATACACAGTCATCAATACATTAGATGATATCAAGATTTCTTAGGAACAATCATGATTAGCTGTCTCTGTCTGTTTTGGAGAGGCAAGTATTTAAACTGCTTTTTGAGTTCCCTTACAATTTTAAATGACTGAGCCCCTCTTCTATTCCTCATATACATATAAATGTTACCTGTGGTGGCAAAACCAGCTCTGCGCTATGGACAGATGAAGAAAACAACCACAGGGCACATCTCCATCTGGGAAAAACTGGCATGGCTTTACTGACTTCAGTGGAATGACATTGACTTACACCAGTTGAGACTACAGACGTACATTTCGTTTCGAATTCATTACTAATATACTCAAAATATCATCCTGGAATTGATGTCCTGCAATAAAATATCATCTCAAGAGTGCACACACTGAGTGTCAAGGAGAGGGAAACAAAACACATCTTGCATAGACTTATGCCATGTTCATAATCATTATCTTAATTTTTAAGCAATTCAAAAGGAAAAAAAAATGCTGAATATTTCTTGGGATGCACCCTATAATCTTGCAACATATTTAGAATAGGAAATCAAAGCACAGCTAAACTACCAATTGTGTCAGCAAAAACAGCCTTTCATGGCAAAATGACAATTTTCTGTCTTTGAAATCAGGCAAGAATGAAAAGTGGTTTGCTCTTTTATTGTGCAAACCAGCAAAAATACATTCCTCCCTGCAAGACTTTTTCCAAATTAAATATGTATTTTTTTTACTGTAAGCCTCTTTGAGATCAGTCATTTGGTAGCAAAAGATTAAAAAAAAACAGCATTTAACTAGACAAAGGCAAATAATCAAGCCATCAGCATTTTGAGCAGCTACAGGTTTATCCAAATATTTAGCGGGTTTATTTTTACCTTCTTCTAAATGCTCTCCTCATGTGTAATTTTGACCCCGTTGTGTAAAATAGCACCAGACCTCAGCCCAGCTCACCTCTTGGAAAGTCACTGTCCCTCACCACAAGTCCCTTCTGAATGCTGCAAACCAAGAGGCATCAGCATGGCACAAGCAATTTAAAAGGAGGACTGGTTTAGGTGACCTGGTAAATCCCTAATTCTAATCCCTGTCCGGAGCTTCTGTGGCACTGGGAACATTTCAGTGCACACCTTTGGGCTTTTGTGATTTAGCAGGAAACTTTATTTTTCTTTTTCCTTCCCAAGATAATCCAAGTGATTCTGTACGAATGGAGACCTTCAACCCCCACACTCCTCCAGGCACAGGAGCCTCGGGAGGAGCTGCAGGAAGAATCAAGTGCTTATGGGCAAGGTTTGCTTTGCATCCCGTTGCCCTCTTTAGGCACCAGAGGCTATAGGGCACACCCTAAACGCAGGAAGTAAATGGGACACCCAGTTATTCACCCTGAGCAGCCAATACTGCATCAGGTTCCTGTAAGACCGAGCAACACCAGTCCCACCCAAATCACTAGGCCGTGACAACACACAGCCACTTGATAAAGCCAAGGTGTAAACAAAACCAAAATGACCTTACACTGCTAGCTCAGCACAAGAGGCCACAAAAACTGGGGGGAACAGACACCCCAGTGTTAACCTCTGCCCAAGAATAATCAGAAAAAGACACGGCAAAATGAGATTCAAGTTTTGCCGGCAGAGTCCCAGCATGGAGCTTTGGGGCACGAATTAAACGGCAGCGGTAGGAGAGGCAGCGACCATGGTGAGATGTGTGATGGGATGGATGGATGGATGGATGGATGGATGGATGGATGGATGGATGGATGGATAAATAGACAGATGGACATCCCTGCCTTGGAACAAGATACAAATCCATTACCAAAGCAGCAGTGGTGGAGGGATCCCCTGTGCGCTTCGCTAGGCAGACTGAGAGCAAAGCACTCGGCTCTTCCCTTCAGTTTCCAAGGGTTTTAAAGTACACTAGAGTGCCACACTTTGTAGAATTGCGACCTTCACAGAGGGCTAGTGGATTTGCTGCCACATCTGCCCCATGCTGGCACTGCTTCCATGACCAGTGGCCAACACAGGAAGGGAACAGTTTGCAACCTGACTCTGCAAGGATTCCCCTAATTCCAGGATGGGTAGGTTAGGGCCTAAAAAAAAGGAGATATTTCTTTGAGTGGCATTTACTCCTCTCCTCTGTCACCACTTTAAGAGCCACAATTGAGACTGGGAAGCATTACACAGGTCCGAGCACACACTATATTTGAACTGCTGGAAACTGTAAGAAACAGCAGTATCACATTATTGCTTGGGACAGACTCTGCTCCCAGCATTTTCTTCACCTTCCCAACTGGGTGGGCACACAAGCTTTGTCTGTTCTGGCAGCTGCACTTCAAGATTCAAACAGCAGAAATGCCAGAGTGGCAGATGACAGGAAAAAAAGAAAAGCAGTTTCAGGCTGTCATTAAGTGAATTCTGGAGTTATTTTACTGACTTGCTAAAAACTGTAACACTGGGGAGAAACAGAGTCATATCAAGGAAAAAAAATACGACTCCATAACTGCACAAGTGAGTTTTAGAATCCTTTGGCACTTATTGAAAAAAAAAAAAAAACAAGACTCAGCTGAGTGTAAGTAAAAATAAGGCTGGCAAACTGAGTACTGGTTTCTAATGGGTAAAAGCCATAGGGAAAGATAAGCCAAATCAAGGGCAAGAGAGCACTCCCCTCTCCACAAGTCTCTGGCTCAACTGTGGTCTGCCTGTTCTCCCTCAGCAGCCCTGTTACCCATTGCCCCTCAAACAGTTCCTTCCCCCCACCCGACAAACCCCTCAGCCTCCAAGTTTGCCCAGTGTATTGAGTTTTTTCCACCCCTCCACTATGTATATATGAAAACACAAATTACACAGCAAAAGACAACTTCTGCTGCACCAGAGAGTATTGCAAAACTTAAACTCGCTCTGCTATGTTTGAGCCATCTTACTCAACAACAAATTATCAAAGAGTCTGTGTTCTGCTGAACACTTTGCATTTAAAGGGGGAGATTTGCCTCTGATTGGATTATAACATAAGTGAAAATTCATGCGTATTAATGATAAAATCCTTTATTGGGGTAGAGATAAATGTATAGTCATGGGGCATATTAGTAACTAACTTTTAAATAGAGATTATTTCTCCAAATAAAAAGGCAGAAATAATCCCTTCTAAACCTGTTTCATTTTTAATACTTGCTGCCAACAGCTAGATCTGCTTTCTTCCATTCCTGATACACCATAAAACCTTACAGCTTGTAATATCTCCTCTGTGTATGTGTCGCATCGCTTACTCAACAAAAAAACCCAAACTGTAAAACTGAAAATTGGAAAAACACCTGTGAAAAACTGGTGGTATGGGGAGGTTCCTGACATCTGGGAAGGATTGATGTTCTCCCCACCCCTAGGGAAGGGAGGGCATGGGGAGCACTGGGTGAGTCACTTGGCAGCCCATCCTCCTGACATCCATCTCCAAGCAGTGAAGGACGAGAAGGAAATTGCACCATTATCAGGGCCATCCTCAGCAACACGGGTGCCAACTCTGAGCATGTCCTCTGCAAATCATGGCAGGTGACAACCTAAGCAACAGCTGAAACTCAACGCTAGAGGGATCCTGATAAACCTGTGGAGAGAGTCTATCAGAAACCTAGTGAGGTCTGATAAGCCAAGGGCCAGTTTCAGCCTGGGAGTGCAGGCTAACACCATGCAGTGGCCAGTGGAGCTGTGGCCCACAGAAGGGCCAGAGGGCTCAGAAGCACTGAGGTGTCTTTGGGGCTCCCTATGCTAGCAGACAGGAGATAACCATACCTATCTTCCAACAGGAAGAAGGGCCCCATCCCTGCATGCAGTGATGCTCATTGAACCAGCGTAAGTCGCCCGCTCGGGTGCTGGGGCTTCCCTGGAGCAGGAATCCGAGCTGGGTGATCTCCAAAGGGCCACTTCTGGTGGCATCTTTCTCCTCCTGCAGCCCAAAAACAGGTAAAGGCTTTAAACAGCATCTCTGCAAACTACTTATCTTACTCTAGGACTTAAGCCCTCTATCACAGCCAGGCAACAGAATGAATAAATTTGCCTTCTGTCAGGCAGTATCAAAGATATGAATAAAGCATTACAAGGCAATTTCAGGAACGCAGATCTTTGAACTGTGCTCTGCTTTACACCCTCAACCACAGCAGCAGAGAGAAAAATCCCTATTCAGCACACTGGGATCTTCTTTTGATGTTGACTAGAGAGGGAAGAGACCGTGCTCAAACCCTATGGATTATTGGTCAGTGTATAAAGAAATCCTCATGAAAGATGAGTCCTGCCTGGACTCACGTACGCTGGTGCAGCATAAATAGCAGGGAGATTTACAGCAAGGAGCCGCTGTGTCCTTTGACAATGCCCTGTCTAAGCAAAAAGCAAGTGAGATCCAGTGGCTCCCTGCCAGCCCACTCCAGCTAAAGGCCATGCCACACCAGTCATGTTATTGCACTGATGAAGAGCTTATACAAAAATAGGGAAAACTGTCCATCACTCACTCAATCTCTGTCTAAAATGATTTACTCATGCTAGCTTTTGCTCCCTTTCTTCCCAGCATTTCTTTCTTTTACTTCCCCATCTCCTTCTTCTTTTAGCCAGCATTTCCAAAAATGGCTACTGACTCACAGTCCTGAGGATCATACACATTAACGAGGCTGAAGATTTAGTTCACAATAAGATCAGGGGAGCTCCAAGGTAGGATCCCAAAGATGGGAGTTATCCCAAATCAAATGCTGCTTTTGAGCACACCAGTTTGGCTCTTCCCTTCCACTTTTTAGAGCCTCACATTGCAAGAAAATTCATCAAAAGCACCTACTCAATGTAACAGGATTGCTGGCAGAGGAGTCAGCCTCAGATACTTGTTTCTTATTTAGCCCAGGTTTTCTTTGAGGTCTCAGTCCTGTAAACTCACAAAGCACGTGAGCAATGCCCGTGACTTCTGGGAGCTACTCACATGTTTTAAGATGCACAAATGCCTTGGAGCTGGCAGGAGCCAGACGTGCACAGGCATAGAGCAAGCTTTTAAAAGTGGAGGAAACAGTCCAGTTAATAAATTACTTGTTAACTGATTCTCCAGTTTCAAACAGAACAACTGCAGTGAAAACAACACAGAAGAAAACATGCATTCAGAGTTCAGCCCTGCAGGACCCCCAGCTCCTTCCCTTCCCAGGGAATTCCAAGAAGGCTGCATGAGGCTCCCAGCCCAATGCATGAGCGGGCACTTCATGCCAAACAGAATCATCCTTTAATTTTCTCAATTACCTCAGTAACCAAAAGCACACGTCTAGAGCTCTGCCATATTTCTGACAGTAAGTAATGTTTCTCTGCAGTAGATTCAGTTAGTTATTCTCCACAAAGGAATTGTTTTTAAGGACATCCCGCTACATCTCTACGCTGTATTTGTGAGAGGAAAAGAACTTCTGACCTGGAATTGCACTCAGTGGAACATCTGTAGGCGTCCAAGATAATCTCTTTTCTAATGTGAAGACACTGCATTTTATATGTGACATCTTTAATGCTTTTAATTTAACCACATCAGCATCACCTTGGAATGGACTTCCTCAGAATCATTTGTGTTATACACATATGAATGCAACATATATCTCTTTATATCTTTTTTTTCCCAGAGTTTTCCTTGACTTGTTTTTATACATTTAATGTTTGCATTCTGCAATTTTCTTTTTATCAAAGCTAAAATCACAGCATTTCTGGACTTTGGGGTTTAGGAATGCAAAACATCACATCGATTTTGAAAGGAAATAAAACTGGAATCAGGGGAGTCTGCAGTTACTCAGCATCTGAATATTAGACTGGATGCTTGGGTATGGCAAAGTCACAGCTTACACAACAATTTTGCACAGTTAAAAAAAGAGCTCATACGTTGTATCTTGGGAATAAATTTAAGACACAAAAGCAGCCATTCTGCTTCATGGTTGCTTAAAGTTACAGAAACTTTTATCATTCCAGCACCCAAACCTTTCCTTACACAGCGAGGAGATTTTCTGACCATGAAATGGCCATGTCAGCACTGCTCCTGCACCGGCAGGATCAAAACTCACCACTTTTTCTAGGAGACAGATTCCCCAGCATGCAGCAAAGCAACCCAGCCATCTCTGGCAGTCAATATTTCTCCCAATCTCTTGATTTTCATCAGCATTCCTCCTAAAATCCTACATTTCCAGTGACCGCTTCTCTCATCAATAACAGCTCAGGGCAGATTCCCTTCCAAGTGAAATGGTCAACCCTGGTTTTAATGATAGTTTTGACACACTGAAAGGTTTTCCTGAGGGAAGGGAGTGGTGGGAAAAATGGCCCTACCAGCACCCATATCTAAAAATAAAAGCATATACCAGTCATTGGGGGAAACAGTAACAAAATGCTATTGAGATTAAAGCCATGAACTCTTCAAGCAGCTGACTGCCTGCCAGAAACCCATGCAAGAGCACAGTGTGGCACTATCCAGCCCTTTGCTGAGCTTCCCAGCACAAGGGCAGCACCCAGCAGAGCCCCCCAGTACCCACCAATGTTCATCCTACCAGAGGAAACAGCCCTTTGTGTGCAACCCCTGCAAAGAGCAAGGACTCACCCCCAAATGCTCAGCTAATGCCAGTTTTTTATCTGACCAGATGGATTTAACAGGCAAGGCTCCCCACTATCAATGATTAGTAGCATCATCCTCCTATGTCCCCTGTCTCTCAAGGGAGCAGGTTTAATGCAAAGCCCTTCTTTCAGTTTCCATTTCTTATTCCTCACCCATCCCTGCAGCCCTGCTATCTATTTTGATGAAAGAGGAATGTGTCTGTGCCTTTCAGTATAACCTGAGAATTCTCTTCCAAAACAATTCCCAAAAATTTTGGCTTGCCTCTAGCCATTTACTTCTTATTTGGATAAAAATCAGAGATCTCCATTTGTACATGAAATTAGGCTTTTGAAGAGAAGTAAACTAAAGGAATCAAAAGCAAGACTGCCATGTGATAAGCAGAGTTAATCCTTCACAGGGGCACAGCAGCACCAGGTGTAGCTGAAAAATAACCTAAAGCAGGTTTCCTGCTACAGAACCACATTTTCTAAATTTTTATTTGCCAGAAAGGACAGGGTTTTTCTGGCTGTGGTTTTTTTGTTTTGGTTTGGTTTTGGGGGGGGGTTTTTTTGTTTATTTGTTTGTTGTTGGGTTTTTTTTGTTCACTGTGGCACCTCCATGGGATGACGGAAATGATGATGAAATGACTGCCAAATTTTTTGCCCCCATCACCTGAAGGATCAAGAACTTTGCTCCTCTCATTCCTTCAATTAAACAAAATGTCACTTAAGTATAACATCTTACTGGAGTGCACAGTCTCAGTGCTTGTAACTGAGGAAGAAAACATAATATTCAGCCTTAAATAGCCAACCTTCATTTATGAAAGGCATTGCCAACAATAACTAGAAAGTTCTGTTTTTAGACCAAGCATTCTTGGCAATTATTTGTGGTAATTGTGTCTCAAGCTGGTGTGATTTCATAAACAGGGCGATCTCACACAGAGCTAGGAATAACACCTTTTTTTTTTTAATATTCCTCATGCAAACAAAGTGAAGAATTACAACCAATCTCTGAGGGGTAAACTAAGCAAAGATAATAGAAAGATACTGGAGTGGTAAAACACCTGCATTTAAACAGAACACCTTTTTTGGGGATCTATACAAAGGGCTCTAGTTACAAACCCTAAGAGCATGAAAGTTTGTTTGCTGGGGGGGTGACGGGGTCAGGGCTTCTGTAAGAACTAAGCAATGGTACAGCTGCATAAGCTTACCAAAAAGAAGCAAATATTAAGCCACAAAGACAGCACAGAAGACCTTGTCTGTTAGTGCTGTACTTGTGCCACCCATACATCTTAAAACCACGCTGAGAGCCTGAGGCCCACGCAGCAGCAGCATGCAAGTGTCCCTTGCTTCTTGTGCAGCCCCCTTCCCCCTCTTTCATCCTGTGTTTTAGTTTACTTGTCAAAGATAAGGGAGAGCATCCACCAAGTTTCCTATGCCATCTTCTGACAGCTGGAAGAGCTGGGGCATCTCGCCATGTGGTCCCAGAGCCACCGGCAAGGCAGGATGCAGGAGCCAGAGGGTTGCTCTGGCTCCCTTGGAATGGGGCTGGCACCCAGGGGACTCCAGATGTGCCATGGCACCGTGGGACCTGGCCTGGCCAACTGACCATCCAAGACAGGGAGAGGAATACAGACTGCTGCCCCAGCCCAGCTCAGACAAATACAACCCACTTCGTATATGCAGCTATACAACCTAATGAGCCTTCCTGCTCTGCTTCAACACCTATTTTCCATTTAGCTACTTCAGAAAGGAGGTGGCATTGCACACAAAGTCCTTTAGCTGCTTACCAAGTCCCCAGAGGAGCAGGTATTTTTCCATGCATCTTTAAAGTAATGTTAATTACATTATACACAGTTGCAAATATACACAGGGGACAAGAGTGTACCTTTTAATTAAGTTACTATTGCTTCCACTGTCTCTTACCCTCATTCTCATCAGAGGATGAGGAAGCAAGGTTCCCTCACAGCTTGTCAAGCCTGTCCTGCTGCTGTGCTGCAGCACATGAGCCTCAGGGTCTGAGTCCCTCCAGATGCCTGTCCCTGCCTGACACAGGGCACCTACCTTTATGCTGCTATTTAAAAGATGTTATTCTCTCAGACAAGAAAAAAACACAACATGGCATCTCAAAAATGTTTCCTGGGAATGGTTGGCTGAAAGGGGGACAATCTTTCACCTAATGCCCTTCATCTATTAATACTCATGGAATCATACAGCTTACCAAAATACACACCAAGTCCACAGTCAACATCCCCTCTGCTTTTTGCTGGGCTCACCAGTTCTCATTCAGCCAATGGTGCCTGTAAATCACAAGCATTTTTACTTATCTGGCACTAAATTGTAAGAACAACTTAAAAGGATGTTCAGCACAGTCAGTAAATACTATAAATCCCACAGTGAACATATGTAGTCATACACAAATTATACAAGATGATGAAAATTGATTTGTAAATGAACATACGCAAAACAATTTTTTCAGGGATTACTCCTGTAATTCCTTTATTGAACTGGGAAGTATCTCTTATCCATCATTGTTGCTTTAAAATTATTAAATTAAACGTTTACAGCAGACCTAAGGATGGGTTATAAAGCCAAAATGAGGGGAATTTTACTTATTAAAAAAAAAAAAATCAGAATACTTAACAGTGAACTCTGTGCATGGGGGTCAAGCCCCTCCTTAACTGTATTGCAACTTCTCCCCTCCACATTCTGCAGTAATACAGAGCTACAGGAACAGCCCTTGATGATTTAGCTCTTCCACGCCAAGAAGCTTGAAAAATTGTTCTGCATATTATTGCTTTGAAACAGTTTTAGTCTGAACTACAGACACAACAGGGTGGTGAGTCCAAGTTAACCATTCTATTAAAAAAAAAATTAAAAAGTCTGCAAGAAAAAAGAACCAACTGAAACTATCCCAATCATGGCTGAGATGAGCAGAATAAGCATTCTTTCAAGTAAAACACTGTACACCCTCTTTATTCAATGTGTGTTTATGCAACCAGTGTACAAGTCTGTTACAGAGAGCTCTGCAGACCAAGGCCACAGGTTCTGTAGGGCTGATGATAACAGGCACCAGTGGGTGTGTTAAGCTCAACAAATTCAACTCCGTATCTGCCCCAGGTCCAAGGGACTCAAGTGATTTTTAAAAAAACAACCAAACTCCTCCTAAGCCAGCCCACCCTCACAGGACTCTGCATGGGTGGAGGTGTGCACACACAATAGATGATTTAATTTAGGGTTAGCACACTCAAATTGAACATGTTTCTTCTCAGCAGAGAGGTTCTCAGACTGGCATTGTCACAGCACACTGCTCTTCAGCTGGGGGGAGTATGTGGAAAACATGCAGAGTGCATTATTGTTCAATGTTCAGTGGAAACAGTAAAACAAACTAATACCAGTAGCAGTCCATTTACATTTTTATATTTCAAGAGATAATGCTGGCTCGTTTATCTTCCTCCTAATGAAAAGGGAATCAAGCTCACACTAACTCGGTTAAGTGACAAAGCCTAAGGTGGTGCATGGAGCAAGTGCTGTCAGATGGAATTGACAGCAGGAAGCGAGGCAAGGCGAGGTGCTGCAATGCAAACTGGTGCTCCAGCCTTCCTCCTTGCCTGCAATATGCACGCGTGGTTTGGGGGCAGCAGAGCCTGTTACTGCAAGACAAATTCAGAGCTAAAAGGATATGGCAGCCCTCCACACTGTAGTCTGATTGCATTAGACTGAGCACAGCACAAGAAATAAATATTTAGACAGGGTAGATGGCACCCTGAACACATCCAAGTGTCAGCTCTGATCTCCGACGAGTGAAAAGCACCCTCCTCTTCCTGTGCTCACGTGAAGCCCAGCACCTCTCACTGCCTCATCCAGATGGTGTGCGGGCAGACCCCCTCTGCCTCGTTCCTAGACAGCTAAAAACCACAGCCAATCTGCCATGTTATTCCTGTCTCCCTGTGCTGGCTCATCTATCACTGCCAGTGCATCAACTGCTCCACACACTCCTCGCTGCTGCTGCTGTTTACAATTAGGAAGGAAAGGGAAAATCTCCAAGCCCTACATTACAATTGAGCTTCAGTTGCACAGTAGGCAATTAAGAAATTTGGGAGCTTGCAACTTCCCAGGAGGTAGTGGACTTAATTAAAATTAAAGCAGTTCATTTGAAGAGGGTGGTGTGACCCTCTTTCTGCCAGACTTTGGGCCCTTGGAAACCCCTCACTGGTAGCTATGTTAGCTCTGAGTATTAGGATAAATGTTTTCATATGCAAATCGAGCAGCATTCCTCGGTGCCCAGCCTACAGAGTGGCTTTATTGCTTCTCCCACACAGTTGTGCCCAGCAAACAACAAAAGGCAACCTGTGTTTATAGGGCACTGGCCTGACATTCAAGAAATCTGTGCTCAAAATACTCAGCTGTGCCAAATGTCAGCAATGTGATGTGGGCAGGTCAAACACTGCTCTATCTCGCAGTTCCCCCATCAGGAAAAATGGAAACAATTTGTACTTCTCTCCCACTTAGCCTGTATAAACCCATGAAGGTTTCAGAACAGGGGTGGGCTCTAATTACACAGAAGCACAACCGTAAAACCATAAAAGATGGCCCTCTCCACACTGTCAGGGCCATCTCGCACAACAAGAAGCTAAAAAACACTGGGCCAGGTGCTACATCCTCTCCCTCCTGCTTCTCGGGCTGTCAAAAAACCAATTCACACTGGGTACGTCTGGTCAGTGCCACGCAGTCCCAGCCCTGTCTGGGCTTGGCAGCCACCAGCTGCTCTCTGGCGCGTTGGACGTGGCACGGAGGCTTTGCCGAGGGGGATGTGGGGAATGGAGGTCCCCTCTGGTGG
>NW_024581228.1:0-16260 GCF_017639235.1 Corvus kubaryi
GTAGCCTGAGCCTCTGCTCATCAAAAACCATCGCTCGAGCCAATTCCTGAATATAGAAGCATCTTAGCTTTCCTGTTCCCAGAGTCTGTACTTTACATTAGTAATGTGCAAGTTTATAAGAAATTAAAAACTTATTTAACAAGAAGTTAAAGTGGCTGCTAACAAGCTCGAGATTACATGAGAGAAAGCAAAGATCCCAGTCCTATTTGGTGCTGAAAACAATTTCCAAAAGCATCTATGTTTTATTCAGCTTTCCCCGAGCTTAGAGGGAGCAGTTGGAGGACACTACAGAAACTAATCTGAATATACATTCCTTGAGCATTACATGCTACTAAAAAAAAACCACAAACAGCCTCTTAAAAATTTAATTTCACTCAGTCCTCTTACAATATTGGCCAGTACTCAACAAATAACAAATAAAGACACAAATACTCAACAGACCTGTCTCACTACCCGGGCATTAAAAAAGGGCAAATACATTTCCACAGCTCCTCATCTTCGCCAGCTCTGCAGGGTGAGCACATGCACCAGAGAGCAGCACAGACCTGACCCACCTAGGATGAAGCATCTCCTCTAAAGGAGGAGTAGAAACAGAGTAGAAACCCCACTCCTCCCTTCCTGGATCCAAGCCTGCTTGGTACAGTGATCGCTAGGAAATAATCAATGCGGAGCTTGACACTGCCACTGCCAGGGTGTCACTTGTGCCCTACATCAGTGCCCTAATGAAGAAGCCCCTGGACTTAACACAGATTGAAGAGTTTCTAGAGCGGGGCTGACAAAAGCACATTTACTCACCGACACCTTATTTCAATCTTTGTGTTTCACAAATTCTCTGTAATCATGGACGCGGGTTGGTTTTGGCTGTGTTGCTCTCTCCTAGACTTGCAAGCATATTAATAAAAATAAATAAGCCTGGCTTGCTGAAGGAGCTTTAAAGAGGTGGATGTCCAATTAAATTCCCAGGCTCCTTTGAAAATCCTAGCATTTTTCACTGTCAGATGCCATTAGAATAAGAAAGGTCACAGGCAAAGTGGGATCTTTTGTAATTCTCCGTGAAGAGCACAGACCACAAGCAGACAGCATTAGGGGACACAGCAATGAATGCTTCCCAACAGGAATTCAAAGTTTGCTTTGCCAAAAATATACTCCATTGCTAGTACCTTTGGTTACAATTAGGTGGAGAGAACAACGAAATTTTTCGGAATCTTTTTGAAAACTTTTTCCCAGCTACTGTTCAAAACCAGAGCAGCACAGGTTGTACTTTAACTCTAGTGTTAATGAGCAGAACCAGAGTACCATTTCAGCACCTCTCCACACGGCACACGCTTGAAAACCAGGACAAGGATGGAAACAGAGACAGGAAGACAGATGTTTTGTGTTTTAACAACTCCGATAAATGCTTCATGCAACCTGATCAACAAAGCCCTATGGGCTGTTTTTATAGTGTGAATCTATCTAGAAGGTTAAGTGAGAAAATTAGCTGCAGAAATATTACATATCAGTGTACTCTCACAGTGCAGCTTCCGAGGAGGATTATCCTAGGCCAAACAAACAAAAGGAGAGAATCCCATTAGCAACTGAAAACCCAGGGCCTTGGCGTGGGTGTTATTTGCATACATTACAATTGCACAGTGTTTAAAAACTGCAAATTGGATTTAGTTTCCCCCTGGCTACCTGCCCATTTTTCTTTAAATTGATTTATTAATGTCCACTGTTGCTTTGCAGTTTTATCCTTTTAGCAGTAATAGATGTAATATATCACAAAACCAAATTTTTAAGAGTACATCATTAGAGTGATGTAGCACTGGTAATAAACCCCTTCACACTTGGATGAACTTAAATCAGTTTCTCTTTATTGATTTTTGGTCATAACATAATTTTAAAGTTCAACTTAGTTAATAAAAAAAAGATTTGTGCTGCTGTTGTGTGGAAAACACCAGTGCTGTAAGTTTTCATGTCATCTGTTGCAAAGGCTCTTCTGGTTTTATATATTCCCTCAGAAGGTGGCTCGGCACTATATAGCCTGTCTTATCTTCTCTGCTGCCCCGCGTTTATCTGTCTGTTTTTATTGCCACACGACTCACCGCACAATAGATCTTTACCCGGCGACCATCTATCCAAGCACACGCAGTCACTTTATCTTTCCAGCAGCTTTTTGAGTAATGGTCATTTGCATTTCACCGAACTCTCACACTTCAAGGGGGTTCTGCGTCGACAATAGCATTTGCGTGACCGTGCTTTTTACTGTCTTCCAGGAGAAAAGCAGTAATTCACCTTTTCCACTTAGGGTTTTTTTTAAAAAGTGTATTTAAAAAATGTATTTGTGTGCTTGTTCTTTCATGTTGGGGGGGTTTTTTTAGTACATTTTTTTTAATCTTCCAGAAGCACAAAGTTAGTGACAGCTGAGCTTAGGGATTTACTGGTAGAAACTGCCTGATAAGGAAGTATATGATTGAGTTGGGCTTATGTCCTCCTCTCCTGCCCCCCAGAAAGGTAGGATAGTGGTTATGGTACAGACTAAAGATGTGGCTTCGCTGCCATCACATTTCCAAGGACAGCGTAGATGCTCCCGCTCCTTTGGCTACCAGCACATCTCCATAGCATGAGGACCATAGACCAAAACCAAGGGCCAAACCCAACAAACAAGCCAAAAATACCCCAGGCTGAGGTCTCACACCTCTGAAGAAATGAACTGCTCAAACTCTTACATTTTCTTACAGTCCCATCAAATAATTTTAGAAATAAAAGACATGAAAACCTACTAGTTCTCAACTTGCAAGCCTGGGTGTTGCACCAAGATAGTACCCAAGTATTTTATTTAATTGGTTTTCCATTTCTCTCATTTCATCTCCACAATGATCTCCTACAGATATAAAAAGAAGGCGATTGGTCCTGGAAGAGTTTATAAATTGGAGAGGGCGGATAAGATATATAGGGGTTGGAAAGAAAGGTGAAACTGCGACCCCAGATCAGTTCTAGAAGATGCTGCGCTACAAACTTATCTGTCCAACAGCTAACCTAGTCCAACACAGCCTAGAGATATCTCTATGCATTGGCTCGTTCCAGAAACTTCAAAGAAATGCACAAAAATGAGATCACTTGGAACTGGTGGCCAATAAGGAGCCCCTATGATTAACGAAGAGAACAGTTTGCTTCTGTCCCAGACAGTGAATTAGTCACACAGACGCTCATTCAACAAGGAACTTTGGGCTAGTCAAATCTGTATTTAGTGGCACATCACATATAAAATTTGTGTTCCTAAAAATCAAAGACATGAATAGGTGAATCATAGCATAAATCTTACATGCTGACCACCAAAAAACATTATTCTTGCAACAACAAGGAAATTCTTACTTCAATACATTATCATTGGCTTTGACTCAAGAAGAGTAATTCACTCCCCAGCAAGCAGTTATCTCTGGTTTTCTTTTGCTAAAAAGGGTGTTTGTGTATGTTCTTAATAAAAACATGCCCTTCCATCCACCACACTGAACAGCTGCAGGTGGGATTCAGACTCGCACCAGCCCATCCACTGACACACAGGGAAACTCTGTGAAAGCAAAATACATAAAGCAAATGTTTTTATGACTAAGTTGCCTTGACTGGTTAAACAAAGACAAGAAAAAAAGGAAGAGGCTTTAAGTTTTATAATTTTCATTCCCAGTCTGTCTTACAGTTGGTTTTTTTGGGGTTTTTTTGATGGATTTAAGATTCATTCCTCTAGCTCTGTCCTGGAAAATTTCCATCAGTAACTACTTACAAGAAAAAATACTAATCCTCTACCTGATACATATTGTCCAACAAGAAGCAGCAGTTCTGATTTGGCCTGAGAAGGGACATACAAGGCACCAACTTGCAGCATGACTAACCTCCCAAAAGCAGAGGGGTGTTTGTTTTCCAGACCCCGGGCTCAACAGCACATTCCTGAAGTGCCCTGCCAACAGCCCCGCTCCTCCTCACTCTATTCCAAGCCAGCTGCTAATGAGGAAATCCATAACCTTTTTACAACAGATGCTGTGAAATATTCTTTCTTGATATGTAATGGTGTATTGATTTTTAATTTCAAAATATGCAAACATGACATTTGCAATAGTGACTCCATACAAACAAAAGCTGTATTTTTGGACTTTTCAATCTGTAACACATTTTGCAAGCATTTGCCATCAATAAGTAGGCAAAAAAACCCAACCCTCACCGTGAGGGGTTCCTTGCCTGTAAAAATAGTACAGCTATGGATTTCACCCTGAATAAAACCTCTCATAAAAAGCCGATGTAAACAGCTGCATGTAATGAACTTGTCAAACCTCAAGGTTAATTTAATGCCACGGTAATAGAGGTATTTCCAGTGGGGCAGTACCTCTACCTTGACTCTACATTTCCTGTTATAATCCAACAGCATTTTTCAGGCTCCCAACCTCCCTTACTGGATGTATGTCCCTGTCTTTTCTTCCTTTGCAAGGGTAATGGTGGAAATACCAAAAAAGATTCATCATTTGTACAAATAAGATTTAAGAAAAATATGTTTTCCATCTGTAAAATGATTCTTATTCCTGATTCATTGAGAAACTGGGAAAGTAAAAAATGTGCAGTGCATCCACTTTGTCATAGGTCCTCACAGCTGGGGAGGAGGGAGACCAGAGTGGTCACTGCTGCCTCAGCAACACCTTTTCAATTAAAAAAAAATGGTGTGGCCACGCTGAGCAGCACAACCTGTGCTCACTGGAAAGGTGATTTGAGGGAAACTACTGAGAGGGCCAGCCTGTCCCAAACCAAATCCCAGATGAAGCAGAAATGGGTCATGTTTTCCATAGCAAGCTAAAACTTCTATATTGCTGAAAAAGCACTGAGGAAATACACAGTCATCAATACATTAGATGATATCAAGATTTCTTAGGAACAATCATGATTAGCTGTCTCTGTCTGTTTTGGAGAGGCAAGTATTTAAACTGCTTTTTGAGTTCCCTTACAATTTTAAATGACTGAGCCCCTCTTCTATTCCTCATATACATATAAATGTTACCTGTGGTGGCAAAACCAGCTCTGCGCTATGGACAGATGAAGAAAACAACCACAGGGCACATCTCCATCTGGGAAAAACTGGCATGGCTTTACTGACTTCAGTGGAATGACATTGACTTACACCAGTTGAGACTACAGACGTACATTTCGTTTCGAATTCATTACTAATATACTCAAAATATCATCCTGGAATTGATGTCCTGTAATAAAATATCATCTCAAGAGTGCACACACTGAGTGTCAAGGAGAGGGAAACAAAACACATCTTGCATAGACTTATGCCATGTTCATAATCATTATCTTAATTTTTAAGCAATTCAAAAGGAAAAAAAAATGCTGAATATTTCTTGGGATGCACCCTATAATCTTGCAACATATTTAGAATAGGAAATCAAAGCACAGCTAAACTACCAATTGTGTCAGCAAAAACAGCCTTTCATGGCAAAATGACAATTTTCTGTCTTTGAAATCAGGCAAGAATGAAAAGTGGTTTGCTCTTTTATTGTGCAAACCAGCAAAAATACATTCCTCCCTGCAAGACTTTTTCCAAATTAAATATGTATTTTTTTTACTGTAAGCCTCTTTGAGATCAGTCATTTGGTAGCAAAAGATTAAAAAAAACCAGCATTTAACTAGACAAAGGCAAATAATCAAGCCATCAGCATTTTGAGCAGCTACAGGTTTATCCAAATATTTAGCGGGTTTATTTTTACCTTCTTCTAAATGCTCTCCTCATGTGTAATTTTGACCCCGTTGTGTAAAATAGCACCAGACCTCAGCCCAGCTCACCTCTTGGAAAGTCACTGTCCCTCACCACAAGTCCCTTCTGAATGCTGCAAACCAAGAGGCATCAGCATGGCACAAGCAATTTAAAAGGAGGACTGGTTTAGGTGACCTGGTAAATCCCTAATTCTAATCCCTGTCCGGAGCTTCTGTGGCACTGGGAACATTTCAGTGCACACCTTTGGGCTTTTGTGATTTAGCAGGAAACTTTATTTTTCTTTTTCCTTCCCAAGATAATCCAAGTGATTCTGTACGAATGGAGACCTTCAACCCCCACACTCCTCCAGGCACAGGAGCCTCGGGAGGAGCTGCAGGAAGAATCAAGTGCTTATGGGCAAGGTTTGCTTTGCATCCCGTTGCCCTCTTTAGGCACCAGAGGCTATAGGGCACACCCTAAACGCAGGAAGTAAATGGGACACCCAGTTATTCACCCTGAGCAGCCAATACTGCATCAGGTTCCTGTAACACCGAGCAACACCAGTCCCACCCAAATCACTAGGCCGTGACAACACACAGCCACTTGATAAAGCCAAGGTGTAAACAAAACCAAAATGACCTTACACTGCTAGCTCAGCACAAGAGGCCACAAAAACTGGGGGGAACAGACACCCCAGTGTTAACCTCTGCCCAAGAATAATCAGAAAAAGACACGGCAAAATGAGATTCAAGTTTTGCCGGCAGAGTCCCGGCATGGAGCTTTGGGGCACGAATTAAACGGCAGCGGTAGGAGAGGCAGCGACCATGGTGAGATGTGTGATGGGATGGATAGATGGATGGATGGATGGATGGATGGATGGATGGATGGATGGATGGATAAATAGACAGATGGACATCCCTGCCTTGGAACAAGATACAAATCCATTACCAAAGCAGCAGTGGTGGAGGGATCCCCTGTGCGCTTCGCTAGGCAGACTGAGAGCAAAGCACTCGGCTCTTCCCTTCAGTTTCCAAGGGTTTTAAAGTACACTAGAGTGCCACACTTTGTAGAATTGCGACCTTCACAGAGGGCTAGTGGATTTGCTGCCACATCTGCCCCATGCTGGCACTGCTTCCATGACCAGTGGCCAACACAGGAAGGGAACAGTTTGCAACCTGACTCTGCAAGGATTCCCCTAATTCCAGGATGGGTAGGTTAGGGCCTAAAAAAAAGGAGATATTTCTTTGAGTGGCATTTACTCCTCTCCTCTGTCACCACTTTAAGAGCCACAATTGAGACTGGGAAGCATTACACAGGTCCGAGCACACACTATATTTGAACTGCTGGAAACTGTAAGAAACAGCAGTATCACATTATTGCTTGGGACAGACTCTGCTCCCAGCATTTTCTTCACCTTCCCAACTGGGTGGGCACACAAGCTTTGTCTGTTCTGGCAGCTGCACTTCAAGATTCAAACAGCAGAAATGCCAGAGTGGCAGATGACAGGAAAAAAAGAAAAGCAGTTTCAGGCTGTCATTAAGTGAATTCTGGAGTTATTTTACTGACTTGCTAAAAACTGTAACACTGGGGAGAAACAGAGTCATATCAAGGAAAAAAAATACGACTCCATAACTGCACAAGTGAGTTTTAGAATCCTTTGGCACTTATTGAAAAAAAAAAAAAACAAGACTCAGCTGAGTGTAAGTAAAAATAAGGCTGGCAAACTGAGTACTGGTTTCTAATGGGTAAAAGCCATAGGGAAAGATAAGCCAAATCAAGGGCAAGAGAGCACTCCCCTCTCCACAAGTCTCTGGCTCAACTGTGGTCTGCCTGTTCTCCCTCAGCAGCCCTGTTACCCATTGCCCCTCAAACAGTTCCTTCCCCCCACCCGACAAACCCCTCAGCCTCCAAGTTTGCCCAGTGTATTGAGTTTTTTCCACCCCTCCACTATGTATATATGAAAACACAAATTACACAGCAAAAGACAACTTCTGCTGCACCAGAGAGTATTGCAAAACTTAAACTCGCTCTGCTATGTTTGAGCCATCTTACTCAACAACAAATTATCAAAGAGTCTGTGTTCTGCTGAACACTTTGCATTTAAAGGGGGAGATTTGCCTCTGATTGGATTATAACATAAGTGAAAATTCATGCGTATTAATGATAAAATCCTTTATTGGGGTAGAGATAAATGTATAGTCATGGGGCATATTAGTAACTAACTTTTAAATAGAGATTATTTCTCCAAATAAAAAGGCAGAAATAATCCCTTCTAAACCTGTTTCATTTTTAATACTTGCTGCCAACAGCTAGATCTGCTTTCTTCCATTCCTGATACACCATAAAACCTTACAGCTTGTAATATCTCCTCTGTGTATGTGTCGCATCGCTTACTCAACAAAAAAACCCAAACTGTAAAACTGAAAATTGGAAAAACACCTGTGAAAAACTGGTGGTATGGGGAGGTTCCTGACATCTGGGAAGGATTGATGTTCTCCCCACCCCTAGGGAAGGGAGGGCATGGGGAGCACTGGGTGAGTCACTTGGCAGCCCATCCTCCTGACATCCATCTCCAAGCAGTGAAGGACGAGAAGGAAATTGCACCATTATCAGGGCCATCCTCAGCAACACGGGTGCCAACTCTGAGCATGTCCTCTGCAAATCATGGCAGGTGACAACCTAAGCAACAGCTGAAACTCAACGCTAGAGGGATCCTGATAAACCTGTGGAGAGAGTCTATCAGAAACCTAGTGAGGTCTGATAAGCCAAGGGCCAGTTTCAGCCTGGGAGTGCAGGCTAACACCATGCAGTGGCCAGTGGAGCTGTGGCCCACAGAAGGGCCAGAGGGCTCAGAAGCACTGAGGTGTCTTTGGGGCTCCCTATGCTAGCAGACAGGAGATAACCATACCTATCTTCCAACAGGAAGAAGGGCCCCATCCCTGCATGCAGTGATGCTCATTGAACCAGCGTAAGTCGCCCGCTCGGGTGCTGGGGCTTCCCTGGAGCAGGAATCCGAGCTGGGTGATCTCCAAAGGGCCACTTCTGGTGGCATCTTTCTCCTCCTGCAGCCCAAAAACAGGTAAAGGCTTTAAACAGCATCTCTGCAAACTACTTATCTTACTCTAGGACTTAAGCCCTCTATCACAGCCAGGCAACAGAATGAATAAATTTGCCTTCTGTCAGGCAGTATCAAAGATATGAATAAAGCATTACAAGGCAATTTCAGGAACGCAGATCTTTGAACTGTGCTCTGCTTTACACCCTCAACCACAGCAGCAGAGAGAAAAATCCCTATTCAGCACACTGGGATCTTCTTTTGATGTTGACTAGAGAGGGAAGAGACCGTGCTCAAACCCTATGGATTATTGGTCAGTGTATAAAGAAATCCTCATGAAAGATGAGTCCTGCCTGGACTCACATACGCTGGTGCAGCATAAATAGCAGGGAGATTTACAGCAAGGAGCCGCTGTGTCCTTTGACAATGCCCTGTCTAAGCAAAAAGCAAGTGAGATCCAGTGGCTCCCTGCCAGCCCACTCCAGCTAAAGGCCATGCCACACCAGTCATGTTATTGCACTGATGAAGAGCTTATACAAAAATAGGGAAAACTGTCCATCACTCACTCAATCTCTGTCTAAAATGATTTACTCATGCTAGCTTTTGCTCCCTTTCTTCCCAGCATTTCTTTCTTTTACTTCCCCATCTCCTTCTTCTTTTAGCCAGCATTTCCAAAAATGGCTACTGACTCACAGTCCTGAGGATCATACACATTAACGAGGCTGAAGATTTAGTTCACAATAAGATCAGGGGAGCTCCAAGGTAGGATCCCAAAGATGGGAGTTATCCCAAATCAAATGCTGCTTTTGAGCACACCAGTTTGGCTCTTCCCTTCCACTTTTTAGAGCCTCACATTGCAAGAAAATTCATCAAAAGCACCTACTCAATGTAACAGGATTGCTGGCAGAGGAGTCAGCCTCAGATACTTGTTTCTTATTTAGCCCAGGTTTTCTTTGAGGTCTCAGTCCTGTAAACTCACAAAGCACGTGAGCAATGCCCGTGACTTCTGGGAGCTACTCACATGTTTTAAGATGCACAAATGCCTTGGAGCTGGCAGGAGCCAGACGTGCACAGGCATAGAGCAAGCTTTTAAAAGTGGAGGAAACAGTCCAGTTAATAAATTACTTGTTAACTGATTCTCCAGTTTCAAACAGAACAACTGCAGTGAAAACAACACAGAAGAAAACATGCATTCAGAGTTCAGCCCTGCAGGACCCCCAGCTCCTTCCCTTCCCAGGGAATTCCAAGAAGGCTGCATGAGGCTCCCAGCCCAATGCATGAGCGGGCACTTCATGCCAAACAGAATCATCCTTTAATTTTCTCAATTACCTCAGTAACCAAAAGCACACGTCTAGAGCTCTGCCATATTTCTGACAGTAAGTAATGTTTCTCTGCAGTAGATTCAGTTAGTTATTCTCCACAAAGGAATTGTTTTTAAGGACATCCCGCTACATCTCTACGCTGTATTTGTGAGAGGAAAAGAACTTCTGACCTGGAATTGCACTCAGTGGAACATCTGTAGGCGTCCAAGATAATCTCTTTTCTAATGTGAAGACACTGCATTTTATATGTGACATCTTTAATGCTTTTAATTTAACCACATCAGCATCACCTTGGAATGGACTTCCTCAGAATCATTTGTGTTATACACATATGAATGCAACATATATCTCTTTATATCTTTTTTTTCCCAGAGTTTTCCTTGACTTGTTTTTATACATTTAATGTTTGCATTCTGCAATTTTCTTTTTATCAAAGCTAAAATCACAGCATTTCTGGACTTTGGGGTTTAGGAATGCAAAACATCACATCGATTTTGAAAGGAAATAAAACTGGAATCAGGGGAGTCTGCAGTTACTCAGCATCTGAATATTAGACTGGATGCTTGGGTATGGCAAAGTCACAGCTTACACAACAATTTTGCACAGTTAAAAAAAGAGCTCATACGTTGTATCTTGGGAATAAATTTAAGACACAAAAGCAGCCATTCTGCTTCATGGTTGCTTAAAGTTACAGAAACTTTTATCATTCCAGCACCCAAACCTTTCCTTACACAGCGAGGAGATTTTCTGACCATGAAATGGCCATGTCAGCACTGCTCCTGCACTGGCAGGATCAAAACTCACCACTTTTTCTAGGAGACAGATTCCCCAGCATGCAGCAAAGCAACCCAGCCATCTCTGGCAGTCAATATTTCTCCCAATCTCTTGATTTTCATCAGCATTCCTCCTAAAATCCTACATTTCCAGTGACCGCTTCTCTCATCAATAACAGCTCAGGGCAGATTCCCTTCCAAGTGAAATGGTCAACCCTGGTTTTAATGATAGTTTTGACACACTGAAAGGTTTTCCTGAGGGAAGGGAGTGGTGGGAAAAATGGCCCTACCAGCACCCATATCTAAAAATAAAAGCATATACCAGTCATTGGGGGAAACAGTAACAAAATGCTATTGAGATTAAAGCCATGAACTCTTCAAGCAGCTGACTGCCTGCCAGAAACCCATGCAAGAGCACAGTGTGGCACTATCCAGCCCTTTGCTGAGCTTCCCAGCACAAGGGCAGCACCCAGCAGAGCCCCCCAGTACCCACCAATGTTCATCCTACCAGAGGAAACAGCCCTTTGTGTGCAACCCCTGCAAAGAGCAAGGACTCACCCCCAAATGCTCAGCTAATGCCAGTTTTTTATCTGACCAGATGGATTTAACAGGCAAGGCTCCCCACTATCAATGATTAGTAGCATCATCCTCCTATGTCCCCTGTCTCTCAAGGGAGCAGGTTTAATGCAAAGCCCTTCTTTCAGTTTCCATTTCTTATTCCTCACCCATCCCTGCAGCCCTGCTATCTATTTTGATGAAAGAGGAATGTGTCTGTGCCTTTCAGTATAACCTGAGAATTTTCTTCCAAAACAATTCCCAAAAATTTTGGCTTGCCTCTAGCCATTTACTTCTTATTTGGATAAAAATCAGAGATCTCCATTTGTACATGAAATTAGGCTTTTGAAGAGAAGTAAACTAAAGGAATCAAAAGCAACACTGCCATGTGATAAGCAGAGTTAATCCTTCACAGGGGCACAGCAGCACCAGGTGTAGCTGAAAAATAACCTAAAGCAGGTTTCCTGCTACAGAACCACATTTTCTAAATTTTTATTTGCCAGAAAGGACAGGGTTTTTCTGGCTGTGGTTTTTTTGTTTTGGTTTGGTTTTGGGGGGGGGTTTTTTTGTTTATTTGTTTGTTGTTGGGTTTTTTTTGTTCACTGTGGCACCTCCATGGGATGACGGAAATGATGATGAAATGACTGCCAAATTTTTTGCCCCCATCACCTGAAGGATCAAGAACTTTGCTCCTCTCATTCCTTCAATTAAACAAAATGTCACTTAAGTATAACATCTTACTGGAGTGCACAGTCTCAGTGCTTGTAACTGAGGAAGAAAACATAATATTCAGCCTTAAATAGCCAACCTTCATTTATGAAAGGCATTGCCAACAATAACTAGAAAGTTCTGTTTTTAGACCAAGCATTCTTGGCAATTATTTGTGGTAATTGTGTCTCAAGCTGGTGTGATTTCATAAACAGGGCGATCTCACACAGAGCTAGGAATAACACCTTTTTTTTTTTAATATTCCTCATGCAAACAAAGTGAAGAATTACAACCAATCTCTGAGGGGTAAACTAAGCAAAGATAATAGAAAGATACTGGAGTGGTAAAACACCTGCATTTAAACAGAACACCTTTTTTGGGGATCTATACAAAGGGCTCTAGTTACAAACCCTAAGAGCATGAAAGTTTGTTTGCTGGGGGGGTGACGGGGTCAGGGCTTCTGTAAGAACTAAGCAATGGTACAGCTGCATAAGCTTACCAAAAAGAAGCAAATATTAAGCCACAAAGACAGCACAGAAGACCTTGTCTGTTAGTGCTGTACTTGTGCCACCCATACATCTTAAAACCACGCTGAGAGCCTGAGGCCCACGCAGCAGCAGCATGCAAGTGTCCCTTGCTTCTTGTGCAGCCCCCTTCCCTCTCTTTCATCCTGTGTTTTAGTTTACTTGTCAAAGATAAGGGAGAGCATCCACCAAGTTTCCTATGCCATCTTCTGACAGCTGGAAGAGCTGGGGCATCTCGCCATGTGGTCCCAGAGCCACCGGCAAGGCAGGATGCAGGAGCCAGAGGGTTGCTCTGGCTCCCTTGGAATGGGGCTGGCACCCAGGGGACTCCAGATGTGCCATGGCACCGTGGGACCTGGCCTGGCCAACTGACCATCCAAGACAGGGAGAGGAATACAGACTGCTGCCCCAGCCCAGCTCAGACAAATACAACCCACTTCGTATATGCAGCTATACAACCTAATGAGCCTTCCTGCTCTGCTTCAACACCTATTTTCCATTTAGCTACTTCAGAAAGGAGGTGGCATTGCACACAAAGTCCTTTAGCTGCTTACCAAGTCCCCAGAGGAGCAGGTATTTTTCCATGCATCTTTAAAGTAATGTTAATTACATTATACACAGTTGCAAATATACACAGGGGACAAGAGTGTACCTTTTAATTAAGTTACTATTGCTTCCACTGTCTCTTACCCTCATTCTCATCAGAGGATGAGGAAGCAAGGTTCCCTCACAGCTTGTCAAGCCTGTCCTGCTGCTGTGCTGCAGCACATGAGCCTCAGGGTCTGAGTCCCTCCAGATGCCTGTCCCTGCCTGACACAGGGCACCTACCTTTATGCTGCTATTTAAAAGATGTTATTCTCTCAGACAAGAAAAAAACACAACATGGCATCTCAAAAATGTTTCCTGGGAATGGTTGGCTGAAAGGGGGACAATCTTTCACCTAATGCCCTTCATCTATTAATACTCATGGAATCATACAGCTTACCAAAATACACACCAAGTCCACAGTCAACATCCCCTCTGCTTTTTGCTGGGCTCACCAGTTCTCATTCAGCCAATGGTGCCTGTAAATCACAAGCATTTTTACTTATCTGGCACTAAATTGTAAGAACAACTTAAAAGGATGTTCAGCACAGTCAGTAAATACTATAAATCCCACAGTGAACATATGTAGTCATACACAAATTATACAAGATGATGAAAATTGATTTGTAAATGAACATACGCAAAACAATTTTTTCAGGGATTACTCCTGTAATTCCTTTATTGAACTGGGAAGTATCTCTTATCCATCATTGTTGCTTTAAAATTATTAAATTAAACGTTTACAGCAGACCTAAGGATGGGTTATAAAGCCAAAATGAGGGGAATTTTACTTATTAAAAAAAAAAAAATCAGAATACTTAACAGTGAACTCTGTGCATGGGGGTCAAGCCCCTCCTTAACTGTATTGCAACTTCTCCCCTCCACATTCTGCAGTAATACAGAGCTACAGGAACAGCCCTTGATGATTTAGCTCTTCCACGCCAAGAAGCTTGAAAAATTGTTCTGCATATTATTGCTTTGAAACAGTTTTAGTCTGAACTACAGACACAACAGGGTGGTGAGTCCAAGTTAACCATTCTATTAAAAAAAAAATTAAAAAGTCTGCAAGAAAAAAGAACCAACTGAAACTATCCCAATCATGGCTGAGATGAGCAGAATAAGCATTCTTTCAAGTAAAACACTGTACACCCTCTTTATTCAATGTGTGTTTATGCAACCAGTGTACAAGTCTGTTACAGAGAGCTCTGCAGACCAAGGCCACAGGTTCTGTAGGGCTGATGATAACAGGCACCAGTGGGTGTGTTAAGCTCAACAAATTCAACTCCGTATCTGCCCCAGGTCCAAGGGACTCAAGTGATTTTTAAAAAAACAACCAAACTCCTCCTAAGCCAGCCCACCCTCACAGGACTCTGCATGGGTGGAGGTGTGCACACACAATAGATGATTTAATTTAGGGTTAGCACACTCAAATTGAACATGTTTCTTCTCAGCAGAGAGGTTCTCAGACTGGCATTGTCACAGCACACTGCTCTTCAGCTGGGGGGAGTATGTGGAAAACATGCATAGTGCATTATTGTTCAATGTTCAGTGGAAACAGTAAAACAAACTAATACCAGTAGCAGTCCATTTACATTTTTATATTTCAAGAGATAATGCTGGCTCGTTTATCTTCCTCCTAATGAAAAGGGAATCAAGCTCACACTAACTCGGTTAAGTGACAAAGCCTAAGGTGGTGCATGGAGCAAGTGCTGTCGGATGGAATTGACAGCAGGAAGCGAGGCAAGGCGAGGTGCTGCAATGCAAACTGGTGCTCCAGCCTTCCTCCTTGCCTGCAATATGCACGCGTGGTTTGGGGGCAGCAGAGCCTGTTACTGCAAGACAAATTCAGAGCTAAAAGGATATGGCAGCCCTCCACACTGTAGTCTGATTGCATTAGACTGAGCACAGCACAAGAAATAAATATTTAGACAGGGTAGATGGCACCCTGAACACATCCAAGTGTCAGCTCTGATCTCCGACGAGTGAAAAGCACCCTCCTCTTCCTGTGCTCACGTGAAGCCCAGCACCTCTCACTGCCTCATCCAGATGGTGTGCGGGCAGACCCCCTCTGCCTCGTTCCTAGACAGCTAAAAACCACAGCCAATCTGCCATGTTATTCCTGTCTCCCTGTGCTGGCTCATCTATCACTGCCAGTGCATCAACTGCTCCACACACTCCTCGCTGCTGCTGCTGTTTACAATTAGGAAGGAAAGGGAAAATCTCCAAGCCCTACATTACAATTGAGCTTCAGTTGCACAGTAGGCAATTAAGAAATTTGGGAGCTTGCAACTTCCCAGGAGGTAGTGGACTTAATTAAAATTAAAGCAGTTCATTTGAAGAGGGTGGTGTGACCCTCTTTCTGCCAGACTTTGGGCCCTTGGAAACCCCTCACTGGTAGCTATGTTAGCTCTGAGTATTAGGATAAATGTTTTCATATGCAAATCGAGCAGCATTCCTCGGTGCCCAGCCTACAGAGTGGCTTTATTGCTTCTCCCACACAGTTGTGCCCAGCAAACAACAAAAGGCAACCTGTGTTTATAGGGCACTGGCCTGACATTCAAGAAATCTGTGCTCAAAATACTCAGCTGTGCCAAATGTCAGCAATGTGATGTGGGCAGGTCAAACACTGCTCTATCTCGCAGTTCCCCCATCAGGAAAAATGGAAACAATTTGTACTTCTCTCCCACTTAGCCTGTATAAACCCATGAAGGTTTCAGAACAGGGGTGGGCTCTAATTACACAGAAGCACAACCGTAAAACCATAAAAGATGGCCCTCTCCACACTGTCAGGGCCATCTCGCACAACAAGAAGCTAAAAAACACTGGGCCAGGTGCTACATCCTCTCCCTCCTGCTTCTCGGGCTGTCAAAAAACCAATTCACACTGGGTACGTCTGGTCAGTGCCACGCAGTCCCAGCCCTGTCTGGGCTTGGCAGCCACCAGCTGCTCTCTGGCGCGTTGGACGTGGCACGGAGGCTTTGCCGAGGGGGATGTGGGGAATGGAGGTCCCCTCTGGTGG
>NW_024581229.1:0-15206 GCF_017639235.1 Corvus kubaryi
CCCTCTGGTGGCACAGAGGCTTTGCCAAGGGGGATGTGGGGAATGGAAGTGTATCCCTTGCTGAAGTGTTTGACCCAATTATAGCTGCGAGAGCAGAACCAGAGGAATAAAATTTAAGCTGCAATTTGTGACAGCAGAGCTTCTGCTGGATTCAGACTAATTGCCCAACACTAGCTGTAATTGGTGCACATTCTCCAGTGCAGGGAGAACCTCTATTTGTTTTAGGAGAAGCAGCTATAGCTTCAAGGGGTGAAACAGCAGCAAGCACATTCCCTACAGCAACATAAGTGTTGTCCCCAAAGATGCTACATCAGAGCAGCCACATTCCTGCTCCACTCACCCTGTGGAGGGCTTCATCACCTGCAGCAGAAAATGTAGCAGTAAGATGTACCTCCCAAAAATATCAACTGTGATGGGGAACCAAACAGGTAGACAGCTAAACGTATTGTCCAGTTATGCAGGTGAAGCCCAGAATGCTCATGGCAGTGGGTTGCCCAGGAAAGCAACAGAGAAAGGTGCTCAAGTGACCAAATGATATCTTGTGCTACAGGGTGTATTAAGAAGATGCCATCAAAAAAATCACAAGCTGTAAAGGAGACTAATAAGGCACATGGACAGGGATTTTCACGAGGCATCCTGCCCGCCTGAACATGACACAGCCTGAAATGAAAGTTGACAGCACAAAGGGAGGAAAAATTATCACAGTGATACAACCTGAGGTTGTTGCTGCCCAGATCCTGTTCTGACATCTGAAAAAGCACTGGCCCACAACAGTGAACCAAGACAACTTAATTGCTCTTTCATGATAATTACTGTTGGTTGGCTGTTCTTCCTTCAATACACATTAGCCCATTTGAGCTGTTTAAGGTTCCATTTGCAATCTCCCGAGGTCTCTAGCACCATCCCATTATATCTTAGCTAGAACAGGGTCATCCCGAAAAACATGGCAGAACAACAGGATCAAGCAGTGCTGAAAACAGTGGAATGAAGCACCCAGAATCCATAATAATGTCTTCTGTGCTGCTTTTGCACGTTGCTGAGCTTTCCTGGCAACTGTTCAAGCATTCTCACAGCTCAGCCACTGCTATGCAAGAGGCCAAGGCTCTGTAGTGGAAAGCAGAAAATACTATAATTGTTTGAAAAGAGGACAGTAAAGTTTAAGTGCATCAAGAAAAAAAAAAAGAAACAAACCCCAAAAACACCGAGATTTGTAAAGGTGAAGGAAAACTGTGAACAGAAGCAGGGTCTTCTCCTAAATTAAGTGTTGCTTCTTGCACCTGGTAGAGCACACTGCAAAAACCCACCAGTTCACATCCCTTCCCAGCAGCAGCAGCAAGACATGGCCAGCACAAAATTTGCCTTTTTTATGGGTAACCCAATGCATTCTGTCCTGCCTGGTCCAAAAATCCTTCTGCAAGTGTTTGGAAAAAGGCAGCAAGGCTCCATGGATTCTTTGGTTTGACCCATTGCAGGGTTCTTACTCCACACAACTAAAGCACAGTGGATTGGCAGCACCAGTGGATGTCCGAGTGATGAGGAGTCTCCAGACAGTCATTACTCCTGAGGGATGCACCTTCTGTGTGCCATTACACAGGGCAGTAAACTGAATTCTCACTAGGAAAGCAGGAAAGTTGCCTCCTGTTTGCCAATAAATTGCAACTAATTGCTCAAGTTTCCAGGAATCGAGGCAGATTCTATACATTTTATGCAACTTAAATACACAGGAACACGTAGGAGGTTGTGTGTAAACCTGTAATGTGACAGTAGAGGAAACAAAGAAAAATGGCTAATTTATTCTAATAAATTCATTCAAGCCAAGCAGGTAGCTGCCAATTGCTCTGTTTAAAAAGCTCCTATTAACAGTGCCAGTTTTTCATGTGAAGTGTTTTGATTGTGACTATGCACACTGTCACCTGAATTACTGCAAAGACAGAACTATTGATTTTGCCAGTGTCTGCGTGCAAGGAAGAAAAAACCTTAGGCATTCTTTCTTTCAGTCTATCCCTACTCACCCAAGCACTACACAAGTGTTTCAGAGCACTGAAGTCCTCTTCAGTCTTGATTAAACCTTTTATTCAGTCAAGTTCCCAAGATTTTTGGCGAGAACACTTTTCCTGCATCGCGTTCTGCCTTCGAAGGGTTGCACAAGGCAACATCTGAGAAACTCTCCAGTGGCCTTGCAAGTCCCAGCATGCGACAGGATGTCACTTCACAGCAGACACGGTTCAGTCCCACATTTTCATACACTTTTACTCAGGTGGTGTTTTCATGTTATTGTTTTCCCTTACTGACTGAGGTTGGAACAAGCACAAATCACAAAGCAAGGTGCCTGACAAGGCCACATCTTCCATTTCAGTCTCAAAGCAGTTCATATAAAGCAAATTTGACAAAATTACAGTGGGAAATCTGAAACTCATCCCCCAGGTACATCACAGATGCAGGAAACATTCAAGGACGAATTTCTGACAAAGCAGGGCAGTTCTGCCTCCTGTTTGGCTGTAGATTTCAATAGTTGTCTGCAGAACTGCTGCAGGGCTGCTGGAGCAGAAGATTTTGAAGCTACCGAGACAGAGGGAAGCCTGAATGAGTACCTGAGCAAAAGGCAAGGATTTATTTCTTGCCTAAGGCCCACTTGAGCCCTCCAGCTGCCTTGTTTGTCCAGCTCTTTGCCTCCTCTGAGGCACTGGATGCAGTGTGTGTCCCCATGGGGCTACAAGCATATTAAAGAGCAAAAGACAAATTACTAACTAGTGTTGATCCTCCTTACCTGCTTACAGTTAGCAGAGTTTGCTTTAGAGAGATAAAAGGAGTTGCTTTAAACACAGCTGTGACTGAGATCTGGTGCCTCAGACTTGATCTCGATGATCAAAATGCTTAAAATGTAAGGACAGACTAGGGACACAGAAATGCAAAACCTGGTCAGGAGCTCATTTACAAGGATGCTTACTTCAAATCACCACTGGCCCCAATTAGCCCACAGGCAGAGGAAATGTCTTCAGAGAACACATTCTTTTATCCCTGCCTCCAAAGGAGCACGATTAAAAGAGTTCAGGGTATCTTTGCCACAGTGGGAGCATCAAGTCAAATGTGAAATAAGCAGGGAAGGCAAGCGGATCACTTATTTCCCCTGAGAGAAAATGATGCATGCTGACAGGCTGATAAAACCACTAAAACCTGATCCTGCTCATCACATGGCAGGGTCAAACAAATCCCATGCAAATCTCTGCCACGCTTCCCACAGCTGTACAACAGCCAAAGCAACACCAGACGAGCAATAAAAGGAGAAATTAACTCTCCAACACTGTAGCAAATGCTGCAACACTCTGGAAATCTTTGGAACACATTTCCCCACCCAGGTCTTTAGAGCCAAAAATCCCTCCCCACGAAGTAAGCTTTAAATACCACACAAGAATTCACGGAGTGGATAAAAGCACCACACACGAGGTCACCATGAAACACTGAGTAAAGACGCGACTGTGCAGAGGGAGATGTTTCATTGATGGGACTAAACTTTCCCATGGCACTGATGACCACGGGAGCACTCTGGCAGAGGTCTTTACCGCCCGCCTGAATGGAGACAGAGCCCGTCCTCCTTGGTAACATCTCTACAGAAGCAATATTCCTGCTCTGGTTCAGATGTTGACATTTACAAAGAGGCTCAGAGGGAGGCTGCCCACCTCTGCCAACCTGCTCTGCAGGCACATGGGTTGGGTCTCTATTTGCACCTTTACCTCCGGCTGAGACACAGGTGCAGGCTGATCGCTGGCCACAGGTCTGAACACTGCAGGTCTGAACCACCCCAGCCCATGAGCACCTGAGGTGTCTGTGCCAAAACCCACGGGAGCAGTGCCTGCCTGGTGCTGGGAGAGGAAGAACATCGCTGTAGTGCCTCCCCACCTGGGAGGTGCCAACACAGACAGTGCATTTCCATAGCTCAGTTTTGCCACTCGGCAAGTGTAGGTGATAAGTTTTGGCACTCCCCTTCATCTAACCCTCACTGTACACAGTTTGTCCCCATGCTGTTGCTCTCCCAATCATCCTTTTAACTGCTTTCACAGTGTCAGCAGTGGAGTGCATTGGGTCTGGCTGAGCTGGAGTTAATTTTTCCCATAGCCGCCCTCATAGTGCTGTGCTTTGGTAGCTGGAAAGGTGCTGGCACAGCACAGGGGCAGAACACAAAGCTGTCACATATCTCAGGGACAGGGCTCCCTGAACCAAGCATGCACGGGGGCCAGGGCATGGCAAGGCAGCCCATGGGATGCTGGCAGCCTCCACACAAACCGTCCTGTCCCCTCAGCACACCTATGGGGCACTGACCACCGTGTGAGCATCTGCAGGGCATCCAGGATCCAAAACCCCCATCTAGGCATCAGACACCCAAATACTGCAGGCAGAATTTGCCCCCAGGATTAGCCAAATTGCCTGGACTCAGTGCCTCTGGTTCAACTCCCAACTAATCCACGATGTGTTTGGGATGGAGATCATCTCCTCCTGCACAAGGATCCCACATCTCAGGGTGCTTCAGTGCTATTTTTAAAACAGGTGATAAATTGTATTTTGAACTCTGTGCATTTATCTTGCCATAATGCCAAAGCCACCCTTGACTTGTTACACTGCCAAATATGTGAACACTACAGACAGGCTCCAACCATCATCAGGGCTCGGGTCTGCAATGAAGAAGAAACCCATCCACAAGCTTTCAGATTCCAGCTCTGCAAGGAGCAGCAGGTAGGAAAGAACTCCTCACAATGGAAGACATAGCTCTGTTGTAATCTGTGACACACACTCAATTTTCAAGGAACCAAATTGGCTGTGAAGGCTGAAAGCCAAGGCCTGCAGCTCAGTTGGAAGGGCTGAAGTACTCGGATGAGAAAGCCCATATGCATCCGAGGGTTCCTCAGACTGCTCTAATTTTTCATAGTCAGACGGCTGGGCAAACTGGACACTGTCACTTTGCACACAAGCTGCTAGGGCAGGCTGTGTGCTTGGCCAGCTCCTCAGCACAAGCAAAATGGCATTGCCCAGACAAGAATCAACAAACAACAATTTAAAATGGGTTCTTTTCTTCAAGAGAGAAGGTTCTCTCAGTGCCCTGAGCACCCCAGCAGCCCTGCCCACCCCATCCCTGAGTGCAGCAGCATGGAGTGCTCCTGCGTCTCCCCCCTTCAGGTGGCCTTACTAGGACAGATCAGCAGGAGCATCCTCCTTTTGGGCAGATGCAAAGCTGCAGGAGACAACAAGAAGAAACCTCCCCTGAGCTCCTTATAAGCGGGTCCCATCAAATCCTTTCCCACTTTACCTAACCTCCCTAAAAATCCTTTTTAATCCACACACCCAGTGCTCCATGGCAACATGGCACATAAATAATAAAAAAAAACCAAACCAAACCAAACCAAACCAAACAAAAAAAAAACCAACAAAAAAAACCAATTTCAATTAACTTTTTATGACTTCTTGAAAACCATCTGTGTAATTCTGCAGCATTTCCTTTTAATCCCACGGACAGAATTATGTTCATCTGCCTGAAACACCGCATTTGTTGTGACTATCACAAGACCTCATTTAGTGGACGTCACGGCCCATTACCTATTTTTAATAGGGAGTCACTGTCTCTCCAGTCTGTGTGTGCTGCAGCAGACACTGCAACTCCAGCCTACAGCTCCTGCCCACCAGCACCAAGCAGCACAGAATAAGGAGGCTTTGCTTGCACACCTGGGTACAAGTGTTTTGGAGTCTTGTCCCCTTGTTGTTTCATTTCTTTGGGCAGGTGTTCATGCCCATACAAAGGGCATTTTCAGCATTTTACACCCACTTTTGACAAAAGTGCACCAGGACCACAGCAGCCTGGCACACATTTGAGTACACTTGGAGCCCTCTAAGCCTCACCAACATCCCATGGGACAGGGCAGGGCCCCAGGGGAGGGTTGCAAGCTGGTGGTCACTAGCAGGGCAGCCCCCCAGCCCCTTCCCACGTGTGCCAGCACAGGGTCTTGGTGTCCCCTGCTGTTCTGCTCTGGGGAGCCAGGGCACCCCCTTCTCCCTGCTCTGCCTTCCCCTTCTGTTTACAGAGCACTCACATGCTCTAAGGCTGTATTAGCACAGCCCTCAGCACTATGTGTCCCTGTAGTGCAAGTAATCTCATCATAAAAGTTGGAGAATTGGGCTGCCTTCGCTTCCCTCAGCTTTCCTACTAAAAAGGCTTCACCTCCTGATGTAGCAGAGGTATCTAGAAGGGGCTGCTTTTAATTTTCAGTCTTCTGGTGGGTTTTTAGTCTTTACAAGAGACCAAGAGCAAGACACTAGTTTTGAAAGAGTATTAGTGGGGCAGGTGCACAGAACTGGTCCATCTGCTACTCCAGGAGGCATTTTGAGCAGAGTTAAAGAACAGGGATGGCAAAAACACCACTGCTCAAAATCCGGCCTTCAGCCAACAGAAAGAGTTAAAGACTGATGTGGGCCCTCAGCAGGTTATGCCTGTTCCCAAGGCTCCCTGACACCCTCCTCTCACATCAGGTCTATCCACCTGTCAGAGTAAATATCGGAACAATTTTTTCAAGTGTCTGTCTCCCCCACTGTCATAATCACATGAAGGGCGTACTTGCCAACAATTAGGTAGTAGCTGTGTTGCACTGTGTAAATATTTGAAATGGAGATTTCTTGGGAAAGTGAGGGGTTGGGGTTATTTTCTTTCTGCAAATCCAAATGCTGTCAGAATGGTATGTGATAAAAATAAGTGATAAAAAATTCATAACAACCCCTCCAGGCTAGAAGAGTGGCTGCTTATTGTATTTACTAAGGCACTGCCTGTGAGCCTAAAGCCTGATTTCACACCAATCCACTCATTAAACATCTAGATCAACATTGTACAGATTAGGGTGAAATGTAAACAGCAACAGTGGATCTGCTGCAGGGATCACAGCACAAAGGCAACAGAAGCCCCATATGTTTTTTCTGAGAAATCATCCTTTCAGCAGCACCAATAAGCACCTTGCTCCTCCTTACTGTGCTCTCCCTCACCTGCTCCGCTCCCCCAGGTTTTGCTGAGGGATCAACAACCCGGACCGAAGCATCGGAGCCAATCGGTGACATGCTTTTTCATGAATCCACAATCTCATTTATTCCATGGTGCTCTCCTGGGAAAAAACACACCATTCTATTGACTGGTTTTTTAAGCGGTTTCCCTTGCTAAGGAGGAAGGACTGCTCACTGACAGATGAGCTCTATGTGGTCTCCCCTGTGTATGTTTTCTCCATCTTAATGAGCTTACACAGGAAAGGTTAAAGCTAATATCAGAGATACCAATTGCTCAAAATCATGATCTGATAGGGAGAGATTATCACTCTGAAATGGCTCATTTAAAGGAGGCAGCTAATAGCTACACTTAAACCCTGGACTATCTTTCAGCATATATAGTATCCCTACACTTACAATGTGCTATTTTGGTTTTCAAAAAAAAAAAACCAAAACAAAACCAGAAACCTCAGCTTGCAGCTACTCGGTTTGAGGTAAAAAGGGTATCAGTGCTCTGACTTACATTCATGGTTCTGTGCTTTTAAAGCATAATTTTGGTTTTTTTCCTCCTCCATGTTGCTGCTTGGAAGACTACAAAAAGCGTAACAAAACCAGCTTGGCCAAAGTGCTTACACAGAGAAGAGAGAAGCCTCCTGCACCCAAGGATCTCCAGGACACTCATCTCCTACTTTGCACAGAGAGACCACCCATGTATAGCTTTTGCATGTCTTTGCTCATGCAAGAGGAGAAAGGGAACTGTTATTTCCATTGCAGTATTAGCTACACACTTGATGGAAGATCATGGCTCTTCTGTATCAGGTACACCTCGTTCTAACACACAAATACACAAATAAAGTCCTACCTTGCAGAGCCTAAAGTCTAACTATGGGACTAACGGGTTGTAAGTAAGACTTGATAGGGAGGGATCAGTCCCCTGAACAAAAATCTGCCTCATCAAGCATCAGGACCAACACCTGCAGTACAGCCCAGATGAGAGAACGCAACAGGAGCCTCATGCCATAAAAATAAACAGATCAATGAATGACTCAAAGAGCGCAATAAAAGCGGAATCAAAATCCAGATTTCCTGGAAACCCATCTCAGAGCCAGTGCTGGCAGAAGCGTTTCCCACAGCCACGTGGCAGCTCCAATCCAAGTGTGCTCCCAAGGAGGCACCTCTGAGGGGACAGCTGGTGGCCGTGGCCAGCTCTCTGCAAAGCCTTGGTAGCTCTCTCCTGGTAGCCCCTGTCCTCCTTCAAGCTTCTGCTGCAGCTTGGGAAGGGCAAAAGGAGAGCATGTACCAAGAGTAAACAAGAGGTTTATTCCAGCCCTTCCCACCACACTCTCCTACAACAAAATTTCCCTGAAAACCAGGAAGAGCAGCTGCCCTCTGGAGATGCTCAACAGCAATTTGTCTCATTTCACAAAAAAGCTCAAGCCTTTTGATTCACAGCACTTTCTGGGAGCACAGGCCAACACACTTTACACAGAGGATCCTCCTTTTTCAGACTTGGGTATCTGAAATGCTGTAAGAAAAAAAAAAAGGGCAAAAAGGACAGCCCCCACCATTGCTTTAAACCGTAAAACTGAGGCTGTAATGGAGGGCTCCATCTCTCTCAGGTCCCCATCTCAGGCACTGCTCATGCAACAGCTGAGCTTTTGTGAAGAACAGACCTACCCTGGCCATGTTTCACAGGCTAGCAGTGGACTGGTATTGTGTGACAATCTGGTATTATGTGAAAGAGCAGAAGAAGAACAAGATGCATCTCCTCCTTGGTAGCAAGGACATCAGCTGCCTGCTAGGTATTAAAACATGAAAGCCCTCCATGTACTGCCAGAGGTAAAAACCCTATTTCTCTGAGACTTCAGCCTCCAGATCCTCCTCCTTCCCTAATGGTATTCGTTTCTACATCTGTGCTTGTCTGAAGCAGTGTGAAACAGAATTCATTATGAAGATAAATGAGCTAAAACACAAGTCTCCACCAGTGACAAAAGCAACAGTTACGCAGTGCTGCACAGATCCAGGGGCCTCCAATGCACAAATCCAGGTTAATCTGCCACGTAACATAATTTGGTGGCAAAATCCCAAGTCATTACGTGTCTGGTGCAGAAGAACAGTTGACATGGAATCTTGCAAGCTGGCTCACCAGAAGCAGCGCTGTGCCTGTTACAACAAGGCCCTTCCCTGCCATTACTGGGGGGATAAAAGCAGACACTCTTCTGCTGAGGTTGATATCCACCACACTCACATTTAGCCATCCCAGCCCCAGGCAGTCTAATTAAGTACGACCACGAGCTGCTCCTACTCCTTGTTGTGCAGCTCCAAGAAATGCAAGGACTGCCTGGCTTTTAAATATGCCACTTTTTAAAAACCAAGCTACTCATGTTTTTAGGAGAGCAGAGGTACTATTGATTAGGCAGCCCAGGACTTTTGTAGACACTGCTGAGGTTTATTTCTGTATGCCCCAAGAAAGAAAAAAAATAAATACTGTGACACCACCAGAAGGAAAGATGACAAGTTCTCCCAACTCCAAAGTGAGGGGTACATCAGGTAGAGTACAACGTATTTCAAAGTATCTTCAGATTTTCCCTCACCTTTCTACTCTTAACAATTTTATTTGAAGTCTGGAGAAAACACTCTCTGGCAACAAAAATCCAATTTCCCCCTTGAGCCATCCCAACCCAGGCTTTCTGGTCCTACCACAAAGACTTTGCCTCCCTGATGCATTTGAAGAAGGGTATTTTCCTTAGGCACTGCAAAGGCCTGGCTCACCTTCACACTTTATGTGAAGACGCTGCTTGGGTGAAGGTAGCTCAGATTTCCCCTGCACCGGCTCACTATCCCTGAGTCACGGGAGGAATGAAGCAAACTCACATCACCCTTTTACCTTACAAGTCAGGGGAGCTCTAAATTGCCTTTAAATCTGAGGTCTAGTCCACCCTGTGCACAGCAAACCAGCTTCTCACAGTGTCTGCAGAGGCTCCTGCTCGCTTCCAGGTCGGACTATTCCTGATTAATAGCCTGATTAATAGCCCAACCACAGCTCAGCCTGGATCCCCTTCCGGAGCACCCTCTTGCTCCTCACAGGAGCTCACACATTGTCTCACCGATGGCTTTCGCTGAGGGCCCCCAAGCCCAGCAGCAAAGAGAGTGGATAATTACTTCTGAGTGTGAACCTTTGTGCTGAGGAGTGTATTTTGGCAGAGTGGAGAGGAAGGGTGGTTGTAGCTTGTACCAAGGCTGCAGCATGGTCAGCTTGAAAATTAGGCTCCCACAACTTGACTTCTTCCAGCAGCCTCCTCCCAGGAACAGGGCTACAGAGGCAAGAGGCTCCAGACAGCTTTCATCCAAAGGGAGAGCAATAAAACCAGCAGCCACGGCCAAAGAAACATAGAAAATAGGCATGACTTGGGATTTACCCATTCCAGCAAAACATGTGCTCAGGTGAAAACAGCTCGTGGCAAGCAACACATCACCTCCTAAATCCTGTATCCAAGCACAGAACAGGACACAGCTTTACTCTGAGGGAGTCACTCTTTGCCTGCACCCCCTGGGATGGTGGGAGGCTATTTCCCGATGTTGTACTGGAGCATCCAGAGAGCAGAGCTTCCCTCAGAGGATAGGTCTGCCCATCTTGACTACTTCTGGCAAAGGTTTGCATATAAAAAACCAGCACGAGCTCCGAGTGAGAAATTCAAAGCCCTGATCTACAGATACCAGTTCAACTGGTTGCCACTGGGTGTGGCAAATGCAGAAGGTAAATACATGCTTCCATGCATTTTGGGCTAACGTAGTGGGAGAAAGAGATTTTGGGCTAAACACCAGCTTCTGGGGACTATCCAAGAGGATCCAAGGCTGATCCCTGCCTGCAGTGGGACATTGGGCTGGATGGACTTAGCACTAAAAATGATCTGTAAAAAGCAGTCCTTAAATCATGAAAAACAATATAATTACAGGCAAAACCCAGCCCTTGTATTGTTTTATTTCAGGGGGTTTTTTTTCTCTGTATGGGCCCTTATTTGGCATGAATGCAATGACAGTCACATGTTCAAGTCCTGAAGGAATTAGGTAAACACAAATCTTTTGGTTCACTGGCTATTCTAGAGACTTGAAGCACCGATTATCACTGCTGGAACTCCATGCATTTCCCTGCCAGGTCTAGTTATTAAAGAAATTTTACACATTTGATAAAGGATTCCCCCCTGCCTTCTAGAAAAGATGAAATCCTCTTTGCAGCTCATGTCATTTACATGTCTAATCTTTTCGGTTCTGCCCATCAGCTCTGCCCAGCATGCCCTTTGGAGCTGAAACCCCTGATCAGAAAAGCCAGATGAAATACATTATTTATGATTTAGAAAATTCAGATTTCAAACCTATGGCTTTCCTTGAGATGCTTTTTTCTTGCTTGTTTGGATACACAGCTTCAGTTTATGATTTGCTGCTTGTCATTTATACTTTTGTTGTTAAGTTGAAAGAAAAAAGGCAGTAAGAAAAATAGTGTTCAGTCCTCCTGCCTCATATGTGATTGAAATATTGGCTAGAATAGTGCTGGGATGTGTTTTGTTGCTTTGGGTTTTTTTTATATAAATGATACTGTTGAAGTTAAGCCATGACATATGTTTTGTTACTTTATTTTGCTTCACCCATTGTGAAGAGTGCTCATCGTGGCAAAGTGATGAGCAAAACCACCATCAAAACCAGCTCCCATGTACCTGATCAAGTCTTCCTAGTAACTGTCAGGAGATGCCTCCAGTCTAGGCTCGATGAAGGATTAAGAAAGTTTATTTTGGATACCTGATGGAGGAATAGAAGAGCATGTGTGTGTATGTGTACAGACAGCCCATGTAAATAAATGAGGAAACAGCCCTTATCCCCACATTCTCCATCACACACCCTGTGTAAGCAGGCTGAGTGTCACCAGGATGTTTGTGTCCCTCTTCAAGCAGACACATGCATACACTGATGTCTCATCGACAGCACTAAATGCCTTGCTGAATCAGAGCCTGCCCCAGGAAAACGTTCTTCAGGAGAAATGAACACAAAGTTGGACACCGCCTCACAGGGCATCTGAAAAAAGGCAAACTTAAAGGTACATGCTCAGTGCAGTTCCTCAGGTGTTTTCCAAATGCTCACCAGCACCACCGTAAAGCTCTTTTAATAAGGTTTGTGGGGTGTATTTGTTCCATTACACACCTCCCATCCACTCAATTAATAGAATAATCAAAAAACCGCCCTGGCATCATTTGTTGAATCATCAGCCCTGGTTCAGACTGTTCAGTGAATGCTGTGGGACAAACCCTACTAATACATCTCACACATCTTTCCTCCAGGAGGGCTGCCCCCAGGAAGGCAATATGTCAATGTGAAGAGCAGGGGGCCAGGACAGCACTCTGCAGCCAAGTACTTTTACCTCTGCAGCACCTCTTGAAGCCTCACAATTACCTCAAAGCACTCTCATGCTCTACATTTGAATCCTCCTTTACTTCAACAGCACAAAGCTCCTCATCCTGTCCCAAAACAGGGACGGTGGTACCAGTTTCCAGCATACAAATATTCCAGACCAGAAGTTTGCGGGAGGTTACATCTCTGTTTCCCAACCCACCTGTCACAGAGAAAGGCATCAAGTTACTCTGGAAGGTAACTGCAAAAGTGGGGTCTTTAGGAAAAGTAGTGTCCCCCAGAAATAAAGCAAAAACTTCTGGTTACAGACTGACTGTTGCCAGTTTAAACCAGTGAGTCATCCGTTCTGGTCCTGTCCTGGGGAAAGCTGCAACAACAACAATGATCCGCATTTTGCCAGAACACAGTGTTCCAAATATGACAGCAGCAAGGATCACTGGAGTTCTTCAATAAAATTTAAATATTGTTTGTTTTCAGGAACTGTGACTCAGCCAAATACCTCTAAAGTTATTAAAACTGGGTACAGGGCTTATGCCATGTCCCACCACACACAACTGAGAAACACGGTAGCTTTACGTTGCTTACACTCCCTCATAGTATTAAAAACATAACACTGAAAATTAGCTTGCTCAATAGATAATTTTCTTTAACCATCAGACCAAGTTCTATAATTTACAGAAACACAACAAAAAGATCAATAGGTCTATTGAGGCAGGGGAGTGAGAGGGGATGATTTCTCCCAACATATTATCAATATTCAGACAAATTAGCATTGAGTGCTTCAGTAGGACTGGCTCTATATCCAAGAAGCAGAGTGCGACCCACTGATTTTGAAACTCCTGGGCCAGCACAAGAGAGGTCATGTCCACTGCTGGAGGCTGCCATTTTCTGCACAGTGCAAAGCCTTATGAATGCAACAAGCAAAAATAAAAATAATACACTGGCACAATTAAATCAATTACAGCCTTAGTGTAGCGGTATCACAACTTATTCTGGAAGGCATGCAAAGGGCTAAATGTAAGGAACATCTCTGCTAGGAAATTAATATTCAAAGAGGTATTAAAGCAGACATTAGCTATATACAGCAACTCCCCCTGTGCTTATCAGCACCATTCATCACGAGGCAGGGATGAGAAGTTCCCTGCAAACAAAGCAAAGCAAGCTGGTGCTGCTTATGATCTGATTTGTTTTGACACAAGTGCGTTGTTGAACATTTGGCATTGTGCTTTTGTACGACGAGGCATTTAGTGCTGGGCTGGCGCTCCCCCACCCTCCCTCCCTGACATTACACTGCTGCTCAACCACGAGTGAGCACTCTGAGCAAAATGTTTAATTTGCAGGCACGTACGATTCCCTTTTTGATTATCTATTTCCCCACACAATAAAATCCAGCTGATGCAGAACTCTACAAGTGCTGCCAAGTCAAACTGCAGGCAAAGGTTCATTTAGTGGCACAGAAACACCTCTGAAATTCTCACTTATTGGATTCTGCTGCCAATCACATTAATTCCAACACAAATGTCAAAATAAGACTAATAAAAAGTTGATTAAAGGAGTGAGAAACAAGAATGACTTCCTATTTATAGTTTAAAACAAAATGTTCGTTTAAATTAAGTAATTCCCTTCCTTTTCTGCAGCTGCAGGCAAACACAAACTCTCTAAAATGAGAGGCAAATATTTAACTGGGATAAAGTTGGCAAGAACTCAGTACCAGGAAGAACTTTTCTTCACTATTTAAGGAGACAAACCTCTGTCTCCCCAGGCAGGTGTTTGATATATTCACCTTTTACATCTCCACATCGGAAGTCCACTATAGCAAAACTTTAGGCATTTAATCATAGAATGGTTTGGGTTGGAAAGGACCTCAGACATCATCCACTTACAATCCCCCCACCACAGGCACGGACACCTTTCACTGGGCCAGGTTGCTCAGAGTTCCATCCAACCTGGCCTTGGACACTTCCAGGGATGGGAAGGCCACAACCTCCCTGGGAAGCCTGTTCCAAGGCCTCACCAACCTCACAGTAAAGAATTTCTTCCTAATATCTCATCTAAAGCTGCCCTCCTTCAGCTTAAGGCCATTCCCCCTTGTCGTCTTATCACTACATGCCCTCACGAGAAGTCCCTCTTGTGACAAGATCTCTGTCAAGCTTTACTTTTGACACATATTTGGCCAATGAAGCACAAGCCAGAGACTTGGCCAAACTAGCAGCAACTGGACTCATTAAGCTTGGTGAAATAGGCACACACTAAAATGCGAGAGGAAGAAATTTGCAAGGGGACAGGTCTCTTTTGCTAAAAATTTACCTATTTCAGCATGTTCCAGACAACATTTTGCTCATACCATCATTTTACCCTGTATGGGTTTTCATTATTGTTAACATATATTGAGTCACTGCCTTTGTGACCTGGAAGATGCAAGAAATTCTATTCCTGAGCAGAGGCTGCTTGTCTCTATGGCACTAAAATCTGCAAGAGACAGCCCATAAACATGGCCCACCCAGCATACACAGAGTGTAAATAAGCATTAGAAGGATTTTTTTCTTTTGACATATAAATATATATATTTGGTCTGTGTCTTATTCCTGATATCTTTGTTAAAGGATATTCCCTACTGAAAAAGATGTTTTTGTGTGTAGTGTAGGAAATACTACAGTTAAGACAGCAAATCCAGCCATGGTCTTTTCCTCTTCAGCATATACATTTTGATGCCCTCTCTGCTAATAGTATCAAACCCATTTATAGGAGTCATTTTCTTCTTCAACAAGCAGGCTTTGCCCTAGCTCAGGGCTGCT
>NW_024581230.1:0-15206 GCF_017639235.1 Corvus kubaryi
CCCTCTGGTGGCACAGAGGCTTTGCCAAGGGGGATGTGGGGAATGGAAGTGTATCCCTTGCTGAAGTGTTTGACCCAATTATAGCTGCGAGAGCAGAACCAGAGGAATAAAATTTAAGCTGCAATTTGTGACAGCAGAGCTTCTGCTGGATTCAGACTAATTGCCCAACACTAGCTGTAATTGGTGCACATTCTCCAGTGCAGGGAGAACCTCTATTTGTTTTAGGAGAAGCAGCTATAGCTTCAAGGGGTGAAACAGCAGCAAGCACATTCCCTACAGCAACATAAGTGTTGTCCCCAAAGATGCTACATCAGAGCAGCCACATTCCTGCTCCACTCACCCTGTGGAGGGCTTCATCACCTGCAGCAGAAAATGTAGCAGTAAGATGTACCTCCCAAAAATATCAACTGTGATGGGGAACCAAACAGGTAGACAGCTAAACGTATTGTCCAGTTATGCAGGTGAAGCCCAGAATGCTCATGGCAGTGGGTTGCCCAGGAAAGCAACAGAGAAAGGTGCTCAAGTGACCAAATGATATCTTGTGCTACAGGGTGTATTAAGAAGATGCCATCAAAAAAATCACAAGCTGTAAAGGAGACTAATAAGGCACATGGACAGGGATTTTCACGAGGCATCCTGCCCGCCTGAACATGACACAGCCTGAAATGAAAGTTGACAGCACAAAGGGAGGAAAAATTATCACAGTGATACAACCTGAGGTTGTTGCTGCCCAGATCCTGTTCTGACATCTGAAAAAGCACTGGCCCACAACAGTGAACCAAGACAACTTAATTGCTCTTTCATGATAATTACTGTTGGTTGGCTGTTCTTCCTTCAATACACATTAGCCCATTTGAGCTGTTTAAGGTTCCATTTGCAATCTCCCGAGGTCTCTAGCACCATCCCATTATATCTTAGCTAGAACAGGGTCATCCCGAAAAACATGGCAGAACAACAGGATCAAGCAGTGCTGAAAACAGTGGAATGAAGCACCCAGAATCCATAATAATGTCTTCTGTGCTGCTTTTGCACGTTGCTGAGCTTTCCTGGCAACTGTTCAAGCATTCTCACAGCTCAGCCACTGCTATGCAAGAGGCCAAGGCTCTGTAGTGGAAAGCAGAAAATACTATAATTGTTTGAAAAGAGGACAGTAAAGTTTAAGTGCATCAAGAAAAAAAAAAAGAAACAAACCCCAAAAACACCGAGATTTGTAAAGGTGAAGGAAAACTGTGAACAGAAGCAGGGTCTTCTCCTAAATTAAGTGTTGCTTCTTGCACCTGGTAGAGCACACTGCAAAAACCCACCAGTTCACATCCCTTCCCAGCAGCAGCAGCAAGACATGGCCAGCACAAAATTTGCCTTTTTTATGGGTAACCCAATGCATTCTGTCCTGCCTGGTCCAAAAATCCTTCTGCAAGTGTTTGGAAAAAGGCAGCAAGGCTCCATGGATTCTTTGGTTTGACCCATTGCAGGGTTCTTACTCCACACAACTAAAGCACAGTGGATTGGCAGCACCAGTGGATGTCCGAGTGATGAGGAGTCTCCAGACAGTCATTACTCCTGAGGGATGCACCTTCTGTGTGCCATTACACAGGGCAGTAAACTGAATTCTCACTAGGAAAGCAGGAAAGTTGCCTCCTGTTTGCCAATAAATTGCAACTAATTGCTCAAGTTTCCAGGAATCGAGGCAGATTCTATACATTTTATGCAACTTAAATACACAGGAACACGTAGGAGGTTGTGTGTAAACCTGTAACGTGACAGTAGAGGAAACAAAGAAAAATGGCTAATTTATTCTAATAAATTCATTCAAGCCAAGCAGGTAGCTGCCAATTGCTCTGTTTAAAAAGCTCCTATTAACAGTGCCAGTTTTTCATGTGAAGTGTTTTGATTGTGACTATGCACACTGTCACCTGAATTACTGCAAAGACAGAACTATTGATTTTGCCAGTGTCTGCGTGCAAGGAAGAAAAAACCTTAGGCATTCTTTCTTTCAGTCTATCCCTACTCACCCAAGCACTACACAAGTGTTTCAGAGCACTGAAGTCCTCTTCAGTCTTGATTAAACCTTTTATTCAGTCAAGTTCCCAAGATTTTTGGCGAGAACACTTTTCCTGCATCGCGTTCTGCCTTCGAAGGGTTGCACAAGGCAACATCTGAGAAACTCTCCAGTGGCCTTGCAAGTCCCAGCATGCGACAGGATGTCACTTCACAGCAGACACGGTTCAGTCCCACATTTTCATACACTTTTACTCAGGTGGTGTTTTCATGTTATTGTTTTCCCTTACTGACTGAGGTTGGAACAAGCACAAATCACAAAGCAAGGTGCCTGACAAGGCCACATCTTCCATTTCAGTCTCAAAGCAGTTCATATAAAGCAAATTTGACAAAATTACAGTGGGAAATCTGAAACTCATCCCCCAGGTACATCACAGATGCAGGAAACATTCAAGGACGAATTTCTGACAAAGCAGGGCAGTTCTGCCTCCTGTTTGGCTGTAGATTTCAATAGTTGTCTGCAGAACTGCTGCAGGGCTGCTGGAGCAGAAGATTTTGAAGCTACCGAGACAGAGGGAAGCCTGAATGAGTACCTGAGCAAAAGGCAAGGATTTATTTCTTGCCTAAGGCCCACTTGAGCCCTCCAGCTGCCTTGTTTGTCCAGCTCTTTGCCTCCTCTGAGGCACTGGATGCAGTGTGTGTCCCCATGGGGCTACAAGCATATTAAAGAGCAAAAGACAAATTACTAACTAGTGTTGATCCTCCTTACCTGCTTACAGTTAGCAGAGTTTGCTTTAGAGAGATAAAAGGAGTTGCTTTAAACACAGCTGTGACTGAGATCTGGTGCCTCAGACTTGATCTCGATGATCAAAATGCTTAAAATGTAAGGACAGACTAGGGACACAGAAATGCAAAACCTGGTCAGGAGCTCATTTACAAGGATGCTTACTTCAAATCACCACTGGCCCCAATTAGCCCACAGGCAGAGGAAATGTCTTCAGAGAACACATTCTTTTATCCCTGCCTCCAAAGGAGCACGATTAAAAGAGTTCAGGGTATCTTTGCCACAGTGGGAGCATCAAGTCAAATGTGAAATAAGCAGGGAAGGCAAGCGGATCACTTATTTCCCCTGAGAGAAAATGATGCATGCTGACAGGCTGATAAAACCACTAAAACCTGATCCTGCTCATCACATGGCAGGGTCAAACAAATCCCATGCAAATCTCTGCCACGCTTCCCACAGCTGTACAACAGCCAAAGCAACACCAGACGAGCAATAAAAGGAGAAATTAACTCTCCAACACTGTAGCAAATGCTGCAACACTCTGGAAATCTTTGGAACACATTTCCCCACCCAGGTCTTTAGAGCCAAAAATCCCTCCCCACGAAGTAAGCTTTAAATACCACACAAGAATTCACGGAGTGGATAAAAGCACCACACACGAGGTCACCATGAAACACTGAGTAAAGACGCGACTGTGCAGAGGGAGATGTTTCATTGATGGGACTAAACTTTCCCATGGCACTGATGACCACGGGAGCACTCTGGCAGAGGTCTTTACCGCCCGCCTGAATGGAGACAGAGCCCGTCCTCCTTGGTAACATCTCTACAGAAGCAATATTCCTGCTCTGGTTCAGATGTTGACATTTACAAAGAGGCTCAGAGGGAGGCTGCCCACCTCTGCCAACCTGCTCTGCAGGCACATGGGTTGGGTCTCTATTTGCACCTTTACCTCCGGCTGAGACACAGGTGCAGGCTGATCGCTGGCCACAGGTCTGAACACTGCAGGTCTGAACCACCCCAGCCCATGAGCACCTGAGGTGTCTGTGCCAAAACCCACGGGAGCAGTGCCTGCCTGGTGCTGGGAGAGGAAGAACATCGCTGTAGTGCCTCCCCACCTGGGAGGTGCCAACACAGACAGTGCATTTCCATAGCTCAGTTTTGCCACTCGGCAAGTGTAGGTGATAAGTTTTGGCACTCCCCTTCATCTAACCCTCACTGTACACAGTTTGTCCCCATGCTGTTGCTCTCCCAATCATCCTTTTAACTGCTTTCACAGTGTCAGCAGTGGAGTGCATTGGGTCTGGCTGAGCTGGAGTTAATTTTTCCCATAGCCGCCCTCATAGTGCTGTGCTTTGGTAGCTGGAAAGGTGCTGGCACAGCACAGGGGCAGAACACAAAGCTGTCACATATCTCAGGGACAGGGCTCCCTGAACCAAGCATGCACGGGGGCCAGGGCATGGCAAGGCAGCCCATGGGATGCTGGCAGCCTCCACACAAACCGTCCTGTCCCCTCAGCACACCTATGGGGCACTGACCACCGTGTGAGCATCTGCAGGGCATCCAGGATCCAAAACCCCCATCTAGGCATCAGACACCCAAATACTGCAGGCAGAATTTGCCCCCAGGATTAGCCAAATTGCCTGGACTCAGTGCCTCTGGTTCAACTCCCAACTAATCCACGATGTGTTTGGGATGGAGATCATCTCCTCCTGCACAAGGATCCCACATCTCAGGGTGCTTCAGTGCTATTTTTAAAACAGGTGATAAATTGTATTTTGAACTCTGTGCATTTATCTTGCCATAATGCCAAAGCCACCCTTGACTTGTTACACTGCCAAATATGTGAACACTACAGACAGGCTCCAACCATCATCAGGGCTCGGGTCTGCAATGAAGAAGAAACCCATCCACAAGCTTTCAGATTCCAGCTCTGCAAGGAGCAGCAGGTAGGAAAGAACTCCTCACAATGGAAGACATAGCTCTGTTGTAATCTGTGACACACACTCAATTTTCAAGGAACCAAATTGGCTGTGAAGGCTGAAAGCCAAGGCCTGCAGCTCAGTTGGAAGGGCTGAAGTACTCGGATGAGAAAGCCCATATGCATCCGAGGGTTCCTCAGACTGCTCTAATTTTTCATAGTCAGACGGCTGGGCAAACTGGACACTGTCACTTTGCACACAAGCTGCTAGGGCAGGCTGTGTGCTTGGCCAGCTCCTCAGCACAAGCAAAATGGCATTGCCCAGACAAGAATCAACAAACAACAATTTAAAATGGGTTCTTTTCTTCAAGAGAGAAGGTTCTCTCAGTGCCCTGAGCACCCCAGCAGCCCTGCCCACCCCATCCCTGAGTGCAGCAGCATGGAGTGCTCCTGCGTCTCCCCCCCTCAGGTGGCCTTACTAGGACAGATCAGCAGGAGCATCCTCCTTTTGGGCAGATGCAAAGCTGCAGGAGACGACAAGAAGAAACCTCCCCTGAGCTCCTTATAAGCGGGTCCCATCAAATCCTTTCCCACTTTACCTAACCTCCCTAAAAATCCTTTTTAATCCACACACCCAGTGCTCCATGGCAACATGGCACATAAATAATAAAAAAAAACCAAACCAAACCAAACCAAACAAAACAAAAAAAAAACCAACAAAAAAAACCAATTTCAATTAACTTTTTATGACTTCTTGAAAACCATCTGTGTAATTCTGCAGCATTTCCTTTTAATCCCACGGACAGAATTATGTTCATCTGCCTGAAACACCGCATTTGTTGTGACTATCACAAGACCTCATTTAGTGGACGTCACGGCCCATTACCTATTTTTAATAGGGAGTCACTGTCTCTCCAGTCTGTGTGTGCTGCAGCAGACACTGCAACTCCAGCCCACAGCTCCTGCCCACCAGCACCAAGCAGCACAGAATAAGGAGGCTTTGCTTGCACACCTGGGTACAAGTGTTTTGGAGTCTTGTCCCCTTGTTGTTTCATTTCTTTGGGCAGGTGTTCATGCCCATACAAAGGGCATTTTCAGCATTTTACACCCACTTTTGACAAAAGTGCACCAGGACCACAGCAGCCTGGCACACATTTGAGTACACTTGGAGCCCTCTAAGCCTCACCAACATCCCATGGGACAGGGCAGGGCCCCAGGGGAGGGTTGCAAGCTGGTGGTCACTAGCAGGGCAGCCCCCCAGCCCCTTCCCACGTGTGCCAGCACAGGGTCTTGGTGTCCCCTGCTGTTCTGCTCTGGGGAGCCAGGGCACCCCCTTCTCCCTGCTCTGCCTTCCCCTTCTGTTTACAGAGCACTCACATGCTCTAAGGCTGTATTAGCACAGCCCTCAGCACTATGTGTCCCTGTAGTGCAAGTAATCTCATCATAAAAGTTGGAGAATTGGGCTGCCTTCGCTTCCCTCAGCTTTCCTACTAAAAAGGCTTCACCTCCTGATGTAGCAGAGGTATCTAGAAGGGGCTGCTTTTAATTTTCAGTCTTCTGGTGGGTTTTTAGTCTTTACAAGAGACCAAGAGCAAGACACTAGTTTTGAAAGAGTATTAGTGGGGCAGGTGCACAGAACTGGTCCATCTGCTACTCCAGGAGGCATTTTGAGCAGAGTTAAAGAACAGGGATGGCAAAAACACCACTGCTCAAAATCCGGCCTTCAGCCAACAGAAAGAGTTAAAGACTGATGTGGGCCCTCAGCAGGTTATGCCTGTTCCCAAGGCTCCCTGACACCCTCCTCTCACATCAGGTCTATCCACCTGTCAGAGTAAATATCGGAACAATTTTTTCAAGTGTCTGTCTCCCCCACTGTCATAATCACATGAAGGGCGTACTTGCCAACAATTAGGTAGTAGCTGTGTTGCACTGTGTAAATATTTGAAATGGAGATTTCTTGGGAAAGTGAGGGGTTGGGGTTATTTTCTTTCTGCAAATCCAAATGCTGTCAGAATGGTATGTGATAAAAATAAGTGATAAAAAATTCATAACAACCCCTCCAGGCTAGAAGAGTGGCTGCTTATTGTATTTACTAAGGCACTGCCTGTGAGCCTAAAGCCTGATTTCACACCAATCCACTCATTAAACATCTAGATCAACATTGTACAGATTAGGGTGAAATGTAAACAGCAACAGTGGATCTGCTGCAGGGATCACAGCACAAAGGCAACAGAAGCCCCATATGTTTTTTCTGAGAAATCATCCTTTCAGCAGCACCAATAAGCACCTTGCTCCTCCTTACTGTGCTCTCCCTCACCTGCTCCGCTCCCCCAGGTTTTGCTGAGGGATCAACAACCCGGACCGAAGCATCGGAGCCAATCGGTGACATGCTTTTTCATGAATCCACAATCTCATTTATTCCATGGTGCTCTCCTGGGAAAAAACACACCATTCTATTGACTGGTTTTTTAAGCGGTTTCCCTTGCTAAGGAGGAAGGACTGCTCACTGACAGATGAGCTCTATGTGGTCTCCCCTGTGTATGTTTTCTCCATCTTAATGAGCTTACACAGGAAAGGTTAAAGCTAATATCAGAGATACCAATTGCTCAAAATCATGATCTGATAGGGAGAGATTATCACTCTGAAATGGCTCATTTAAAGGAGGCAGCTAATAGCTACACTTAAACCCTGGACTATCTTTCAGCATATATAGTATCCCTACACTTACAATGTGCTATTTTGGTTTTCAAAAAAAAAAAACCAAAACAAAACCAGAAACCTCAGCTTGCAGCTACTCGGTTTGAGGTAAAAAGGGTATCAGTGCTCTGACTTACATTCATGGTTCTGTGCTTTTAAAGCATAATTTTGGTTTTTTTCCTCCTCCATGTTGCTGCTTGGAAGACTACAAAAAGCGTAACAAAACCAGCTTGGCCAAAGTGCTTACACAGAGAAGAGAGAAGCCTCCTGCACCCAAGGATCTCCAGGACACTCATCTCCTACTTTGCACAGAGAGACCACCCATGTATAGCTTTTGCATGTCTTTGCTCATGCAAGAGGAGAAAGGGAACTGTTATTTCCATTGCAGTATTAGCTACACACTTGATGGAAGATCATGGCTCTTCTGTATCAGGTACACCTCGTTCTAACACACAAATACACAAATAAAGTCCTACCTTGCAGAGCCTAAAGTCTAACTATGGGACTAACGGGTTGTAAGTAAGACTTGATAGGGAGGGATCAGTCCCCTGAACAAAAATCTGCCTCATCAAGCATCAGGACCAACACCTGCAGTACAGCCCAGATGAGAGAACGCAACAGGAGCCTCATGCCATAAAAATAAACAGATCAATGAATGACTCAAAGAGCGCAATAAAAGCGGAATCAAAATCCAGATTTCCTGGAAACCCATCTCAGAGCCAGTGCTGGCAGAAGCGTTTCCCACAGCCACGTGGCAGCTCCAATCCAAGTGTGCTCCCAAGGAGGCACCTCTGAGGGGACAGCTGGTGGCCGTGGCCAGCTCTCTGCAAAGCCTTGGTAGCTCTCTCCTGGTAGCCCCTGTCCTCCTTCAAGCTTCTGCTGCAGCTTGGGAAGGGCAAAAGGAGAGCATGTACCAAGAGTAAACAAGAGGTTTATTCCAGCCCTTCCCACCACACTCTCCTACAACAAAATTTCCCTGAAAACCAGGAAGAGCAGCTGCCCTCTGGAGATGCTCAACAGCAATTTGTCTCATTTCACAAAAAAGCTCAAGCCTTTTGATTCACAGCACTTTCTGGGAGCACAGGCCAACACACTTTACACAGAGGATCCTCCTTTTTCAGACTTGGGTATCTGAAATGCTGTAAGAAAAAAAAAAAGGGCAAAAAGGACAGCCCCCACCATTGCTTTAAACCGTAAAACTGAGGCTGTAATGGAGGGCTCCATCTCTCTCAGGTCCCCATCTCAGGCACTGCTCATGCAACAGCTGAGCTTTTGTGAAGAACAGACCTACCCTGGCCATGTTTCACAGGCTAGCAGTGGACTGGTATTGTGTGACAATCTGGTATTATGTGAAAGAGCAGAAGAAGAACAAGATGCATCTCCTCCTTGGTAGCAAGGACATCAGCTGCCTGCTAGGTATTAAAACATGAAAGCCCTCCATGTACTGCCAGAGGTAAAAACCCTATTTCTCTGAGACTTCAGCCTCCAGATCCTCCTCCTTCCCTAATGGTATTCGTTTCTACATCTGTGCTTGTCTGAAGCAGTGTGAAACAGAATTCATTATGAAGATAAATGAGCTAAAACACAAGTCTCCACCAGTGACAAAAGCAACAGTTACGCAGTGCTGCACAGATCCAGGGGCCTCCAATGCACAAATCCAGGTTAATCTGCCACGTAACATAATTTGGTGGCAAAATCCCAAGTCATTACGTGTCTGGTGCAGAAGAACAGTTGACATGGAATCTTGCAAGCTGGCTCACCAGAAGCAGCGCTGTGCCTGTTACAACAAGGCCCTTCCCTGCCATTACTGGGGGGATAAAAGCAGACACTCTTCTGCTGAGGTTGATATCCACCACACTCACATTTAGCCATCCCAGCCCCAGGCAGTCTAATTAAGTACGACCACGAGCTGCTCCTACTCCTTGTTGTGCAGCTCCAAGAAATGCAAGGACTGCCTGGCTTTTAAATATGCCACTTTTTAAAAACCAAGCTACTCATGTTTTTAGGAGAGCAGAGGTACTATTGATTAGGCAGCCCAGGACTTTTGTAGACACTGCTGAGGTTTATTTCTGTATGCCCCAAGAAAGAAAAAAAATAAATACTGTGACACCACCAGAAGGAAAGATGACAAGTTCTCCCAACTCCAAAGTGAGGGGTACATCAGGTAGAGTACAACGTATTTCAAAGTATCTTCAGATTTTCCCTCACCTTTCTACTCTTAACAATTTTATTTGAAGTCTGGAGAAAACACTCTCTGGCAACAAAAATCCAATTTCCCCCTTGAGCCATCCCAACCCAGGCTTTCTGGTCCTACCACAAAGACTTTGCCTCCCTGATGCATTTGAAGAAGGGTATTTTCCTTAGGCACTGCAAAGGCCTGGCTCACCTTCACACTTTATGTGAAGACGCTGCTTGGGTGAAGGTAGCTCAGATTTCCCCTGCACCGGCTCACTATCCCTGAGTCACGGGAGGAATGAAGCAAACTCACATCACCCTTTTACCTTACAAGTCAGGGGAGCTCTAAATTGCCTTTAAATCTGAGGTCTAGTCCACCCTGTGCACAGCAAACCAGCTTCTCACAGTGTCTGCAGAGGCTCCTGCTCGCTTCCAGGTCGGACTATTCCTGATTAATAGCCTGATTAATAGCCCAACCACAGCTCAGCCTGGATCCCCTTCCGGAGCACCCTCTTGCTCCTCACAGGAGCTCACACATTGTCTCACCGATGGCTTTCGCTGAGGGCCCCCAAGCCCAGCAGCAAAGAGAGTGGATAATTACTTCTGAGTGTGAACCTTTGTGCTGAGGAGTGTATTTTGGCAGAGTGGAGAGGAAGGGTGGTTGTAGCTTGTACCAAGGCTGCAGCATGGTCAGCTTGAAAATTAGGCTCCCACAACTTGACTTCTTCCAGCAGCCTCCTCCCAGGAACAGGGCTACAGAGGCAAGAGGCTCCAGACAGCTTTCATCCAAAGGGAGAGCAATAAAACCAGCAGCCACGGCCAAAGAAACATAGAAAATAGGCATGACTTGGGATTTACCCATTCCAGCAAAACATGTGCTCAGGTGAAAACAGCTCGTGGCAAGCAACACATCACCTCCTAAATCCTGTATCCAAGCACAGAACAGGACACAGCTTTACTCTGAGGGAGTCACTCTTTGCCTGCACCCCCTGGGATGGTGGGAGGCTATTTCCCGATGTTGTACTGGAGCATCCAGAGAGCAGAGCTTCCCTCAGAGGATAGGTCTGCCCATCTTGACTACTTCTGGCAAAGGTTTGCATATAAAAAACCAGCACGAGCTCCGAGTGAGAAATTCAAAGCCCTGATCTACAGATACCAGTTCAACTGGTTGCCACTGGGTGTGGCAAATGCAGAAGGTAAATACATGCTTCCATGCATTTTGGGCTAACGTAGTGGGAGAAAGAGATTTTGGGCTAAACACCAGCTTCTGGGGACTATCCAAGAGGATCCAAGGCTGATCCCTGCCTGCAGTGGGACATTGGGCTGGATGGACTTAGCACTAAAAATGATCTGTAAAAAGCAGTCCTTAAATCATGAAAAACAATATAATTACAGGCAAAACCCAGCCCTTGTATTGTTTTATTTCAGGGGGTTTTTTTTCTCTGTATGGGCCCTTATTTGGCATGAATGCAATGACAGTCACATGTTCAAGTCCTGAAGGAATTAGGTAAACACAAATCTTTTGGTTCACTGGCTATTCTAGAGACTTGAAGCACCGATTATCACTGCTGGAACTCCATGCATTTCCCTGCCAGGTCTAGTTATTAAAGAAATTTTACACATTTGATAAAGGATTCCCCCCTGCCTTCTAGAAAAGATGAAATCCTCTTTGCAGCTCATGTCATTTACATGTCTAATCTTTTCGGTTCTGCCCATCAGCTCTGCCCAGCATGCCCTTTGGAGCTGAAACCCCTGATCAGAAAAGCCAGATGAAATACATTATTTATGATTTAGAAAATTCAGATTTCAAACCTATGGCTTTCCTTGAGATGCTTTTTTCTTGCTTGTTTGGATACACAGCTTCAGTTTATGATTTGCTGCTTGTCATTTATACTTTTGTTGTTAAGTTGAAAGAAAAAAGGCAGTAAGAAAAATAGTGTTCAGTCCTCCTGCCTCATATGTGATTGAAATATTGGCTAGAATAGTGCTGGGATGTGTTTTGTTGCTTTGGGTTTTTTTTATATAAATGATACTGTTGAAGTTAAGCCATGACATATGTTTTGTTACTTTATTTTGCTTCACCCATTGTGAAGAGTGCTCATCGTGGCAAAGTGATGAGCAAAACCACCATCAAAACCAGCTCCCATGTACCTGATCAAGTCTTCCTAGTAACTGTCAGGAGATGCCTCCAGTCTAGGCTCGATGAAGGATTAAGAAAGTTTATTTTGGATACCTGATGGAGGAATAGAAGAGCATGTGTGTGTATGTGTACAGACAGCCCATGTAAATAAATGAGGAAACAGCCCTTATCCCCACATTCTCCATCACACACCCTGTGTAAGCAGGCTGAGTGTCACCAGGATGTTTGTGTCCCTCTTCAAGCAGACACATGCATACACTGATGTCTCATCGACAGCACTAAATGCCTTGCTGAATCAGAGCCTGCCCCAGGAAAACGTTCTTCAGGAGAAATGAACACAAAGTTGGACACCGCCTCACAGGGCATCTGAAAAAAGGCAAACTTAAAGGTACATGCTCAGTGCAGTTCCTCAGGTGTTTTCCAAATGCTCACCAGCACCACCGTAAAGCTCTTTTAATAAGGTTTGTGGGGTGTATTTGTTCCATTACACACCTCCCATCCACTCAATTAATAGAATAATCAAAAAACCGCCCTGGCATCATTTGTTGAATCATCAGCCCTGGTTCAGACTGTTCAGTGAATGCTGTGGGACAAACCCTACTAATACATCTCACACATCTTTCCTCCAGGAGGGCTGCCCCCAGGAAGGCAATATGTCAATGTGAAGAGCAGGGGGCCAGGACAGCACTCTGCAGCCAAGTACTTTTACCTCTGCAGCACCTCTTGAAGCCTCACAATTACCTCAAAGCACTCTCATGCTCTACATTTGAATCCTCCTTTACTTCAACAGCACAAAGCTCCTCATCCTGTCCCAAAACAGGGACGGTGGTACCAGTTTCCAGCATACAAATATTCCAGACCAGAAGTTTGCGGGAGGTTACATCTCTGTTTCCCAACCCACCTGTCACAGAGAAAGGCATCAAGTTACTCTGGAAGGTAACTGCAAAAGTGGGGTCTTTAGGAAAAGTAGTGTCCCCCAGAAATAAAGCAAAAACTTCTGGTTACAGACTGACTGTTGCCAGTTTAAACCAGTGAGTCATCCGTTCTGGTCCTGTCCTGGGGAAAGCTGCAACAACAACAATGATCCGCATTTTGCCAGAACACAGTGTTCCAAATATGACAGCAGCAAGGATCACTGGAGTTCTTCAATAAAATTTAAATATTGTTTGTTTTCAGGAACTGTGACTCAGCCAAATACCTCTAAAGTTATTAAAACTGGGTACAGGGCTTATGCCATGTCCCACCACACACAACTGAGAAACACGGTAGCTTTACGTTGCTTACACTCCCTCATAGTATTAAAAACATAACACTGAAAATTAGCTTGCTCAATAGATAATTTTCTTTAACCATCAGACCAAGTTCTATAATTTACAGAAACACAACAAAAAGATCAATAGGTCTATTGAGGCAGGGGAGTGAGAGGGGATGATTTCTCCCAACATATTATCAATATTCAGACAAATTAGCATTGAGTGCTTCAGTAGGACTGGCTCTATATCCAAGAAGCAGAGTGCGACCCACTGATTTTGAAACTCCTGGGCCAGCACAAGAGAGGTCATGTCCACTGCTGGAGGCTGCCATTTTCTGCACAGTGCAAAGCCTTATGAATGCAACAAGCAAAAATAAAAATAATACACTGGCACAATTAAATCAATTACAGCCTTAGTGTAGCGGTATCACAACTTATTCTGGAAGGCATGCAAAGGGCTAAATGTAAGGAACATCTCTGCTAGGAAATTAATATTCAAAGAGGTATTAAAGCAGACATTAGCTATATACAGCAACTCCCCCTGTGCTTATCAGCACCATTCATCACGAGGCAGGGATGAGAAGTTCCCTGCAAACAAAGCAAAGCAAGCTGGTGCTGCTTATGATCTGATTTGTTTTGACACAAGTGCGTTGTTGAACATTTGGCATTGTGCTTTTGTACGACGAGGCATTTAGTGCTGGGCTGGCGCTCCCCCACCCTCCCTCCCTGACATTACACTGCTGCTCAACCACGAGTGAGCACTCTGAGCAAAATGTTTAATTTGCAGGCACGTACGATTCCCTTTTTGATTATCTATTTCCCCACACAATAAAATCCAGCTGATGCAGAACTCTACAAGTGCTGCCAAGTCAAACTGCAGGCAAAGGTTCATTTAGTGGCACAGAAACACCTCTGAAATTCTCACTTATTGGATTCTGCTGCCAATCACATTAATTCCAACACAAATGTCAAAATAAGACTAATAAAAAGTTGATTAAAGGAGTGAGAAACAAGAATGACTTCCTATTTATAGTTTAAAACAAAATGTTCGTTTAAATTAAGTAATTCCCTTCCTTTTCTGCAGCTGCAGGCAAACACAAACTCTCTAAAATGAGAGGCAAATATTTAACTGGGATAAAGTTGGCAAGAACTCAGTACCAGGAAGAACTTTTCTTCACTATTTAAGGAGACAAACCTCTGTCTCCCCAGGCAGGTGTTTGATATATTCACCTTTTACATCTCCACATCGGAAGTCCACTATAGCAAAACTTTAGGCATTTAATCATAGAATGGTTTGGGTTGGAAAGGACCTCAGACATCATCCACTTACAATCCCCCCACCACAGGCACGGACACCTTTCACTGGGCCAGGTTGCTCAGAGTTCCATCCAACCTGGGCTTGGACACTTCCAGGGATGGGAAGGCCACAACCTCCCTGGGAAGCCTGTTCCAAGGCCTCACCAACCTCACAGTAAAGAATTTCTTCCTAATATCTCATCTAAAGCTGCCCTCCTTCAGCTTAAGGCCATTCCCCCTTGTCGTCTTATCACTACATGCCCTCACGAGAAGTCCCTCTTGTGACAAGATCTCTGTCAAGCTTTACTTTTGACACATATTTGGCCAATGAAGCACAAGCCAGAGACTTGGCCAAACTAGCAGCAACTGGACTCATTAAGCTTGGTGAAATAGGCACACACTAAAATGCGAGAGGAAGAAATTTGCAAGGGGACAGGTCTCTTTTGCTAAAAATTTACCTATTTCAGCATGTTCCAGACAACATTTTGCTCATACCATCATTTTACCCTGTATGGGTTTTCATTATTGTTAACATATATTGAGTCACTGCCTTTGTGACCTGGAAGATGCAAGAAATTCTATTCCTGAGCAGAGGCTGCTTGTCTCTATGGCACTAAAATCTGCAAGAGACAGCCCATAAACATGGCCCACCCAGCATACACAGAGTGTAAATAAGCATTAGAAGGATTTTTTTCTTTTGACATATAAATATATATATTTGGTCTGTGTCTTATTCCTGATATCTTTGTTAAAGGATATTCCCTACTGAAAAAGATGTTTTTGTGTGTAGTGTAGGAAATACTACAGTTAAGACAGCAAATCCAGCCATGGTCTTTTCCTCTTCAGCATATACATTTTGATGCCCTCTCTGCTAATAGTATCAAACCCATTTATAGGATTCATTTTCTTCTTCAACAAGCAGGCTTTGCCCTAGCTCAGGGCTGCT
>NW_024581231.1:0-11938 GCF_017639235.1 Corvus kubaryi
ATTGGAGCCGTGTGCCATTGGAGCTGTGTGCTGTAGGAGCTGTGTGCTGTAGGAGCTGTGTGCTGTAGGAGCCGTGTGCTGTGGGAGGTGTGTGGCAGCCGTGAACCACACAAGCCACACACATCAGCACCCGTGGCCATGGCCAGCAGTGCCGACGTGCTCCTCGGCACACTCGCTCCAGCCTCCCACTCCTCCCTAGCGCAAGCGTCAGCTGCCAGCGTCACTGCCGTGTCATCAGCTGCCTTTTCCACAGTGCTCATTAATTCACTGGAGGGGAAATCTCCCCTCCAATGGAGGAGGGCACAGGGAATCCCAAAAGCAAGCGGACCTTGCTTTCTTGCTGGTTCACCACCCCAGTTTTTCCACAGTGTCGTTGCTCTGTGCTCTCTCTGCAGGGCAGGTGACCTCTGACGGAGGGAGGGAGGGGGGGAGAAAACCTAAACATGTCTTTAACAATAAAGATGAAATCACACAACTGGAATGAACAGAAAATAACAGAGACACTAGAAATTCCTGCAAAAGAATGCAAGGATATGCTTGTGCTGGATAGGAAGAGGGGGGAAACAGGATGGATGCAGGTCTGGCATTGCACAGAACAACGGCCAAGGACTCACTCGCCCTGCCCAACTCTTGCACGGCAGTATTTTTGTGTACTGTCTCCTGGTGGTCCCTGTGCTTCCCCCTTGGCACCTACTCTCCCATTACCTCCCGGCCCCACATCCCTGCAGCCTCCTCCCAAGCCCTCCTCCCCGCTGTTATGTTGGACTCCTCTTGCTGTCTGTCTCCCTTAATTATGGCTTCCCCAGCCTGCTCTGTCTTCACACTCTGGAATTCACTCTCCTCTGCCACTTCATTCTCCAGATTCCTTCGTCTGCCAGGATTTGTCTTCCCCATTCTCTCTGATCCTGGGTTCAGTTTCAGGCCCCTCATGAAAGAAAGACATTAAAGAGCTGGGCAAGAATCCAGAGCACCAGGAACAGCTGAGGAGCTGGGGGGGGGGGGGGCTCAGCCTGAAGAAAAGGAGGCTCAGGGGGGACCTTCTTCCTTTCTACAACTCCCTGACAGGAGGGTGGAGGCGGGTGAGGGTCAGGCTCAGCTCCCAGGGAACAAGGGACAGTACAAGAGGAAACGGCCTGAAGTTGCGCCAGGGGAGGTTTAGGTTGGGTATGGGGGAAAATTTGTTCATAAAAGGGCTGTCAAGCCCTTGCACAGCTGCCCAGGGCAGTGATGGAGCCGCTATCCCTGGACAGGTTTAACAGATGTGTGGATGTGGCACTTGGGGACATGGGTTAGTGGTGGCCTTGGCAGTGCTGGGGGAACGGTACAACTTAATGATCTTGGAAGTCTTTTCCAACCATAATGAATCCATGATTCTATCCCAGCGACATCAGCAACCCCAACGCAATCACAGCAGCCCCTCATCCTCCTCCTCTCCTGTTTGTAGAAAAGGATGTCCTTCACTCTGCAGGGTGGTATTTCTACCTTTTAGAGAGCAGGATTTATATTCTCTGGGGGGAATCCTTGGGGAAATCTTGCACTGAGGTATCTTCCATCTGTGTGTGGCCATACCCAGGGTATTCTGTACACTCATAGTGTATCCTGGTCCTCCTCACCGTCCCCCGAGAGAGAGGCTCTTCCCCCAATAACTACCTTCTTCAAAGTTATCCTTTCCCACATTTGCAGTCCCTCAAAGCAAGATGTGCAGGGAAGGACAAGCACAAAGGAGAGTGTCTCTGTTTTACAGCAGGATATAGTATCCAGGGACATGTGGGTATATCTCACCCATGCCACCAAGCTGGACACAGGGACCAGATGATTAAAGACTCAGGGTGGGATAGGAACAAAATAATGTATGACTCCCATTGTGGGGGTCAATCCTGGGGCAAGTTCCATTCAGTGTTTTCATTAAGAGTTTACAGACTGGAGGAAAACCCACCCACCAGCTTGCAGAGGTGGCACAGGAGAGCTGTGTTGGCTTTACATAGCTGATGGAAAGGCACACTTGATTAATGACAAATCCAGGCTAAAGTCAATTACAGAAATACTGGAGAAGGACAAATCTCAGCTGGTTCCTAGGGATAACAATAATCTTAACAGTCAAATACAATTCCAGAACCTTGTATCTGCTCATATGCTGGGAGGAGGTTCCAAGGAAGGCTGCAGCCAATGGCAGGAAGGTATGTGTGGGGATCTGTCTTGGTTTGAAAGACAGGTGTCTGCCAAGGAAGAGAACTCCTAAAACCACAACAGGAACAAAGGCATTTTTTTCCTTGGGAGAGAGCAAATCTGAGCAGGAGTTGGGCAGACTGAGTCTCCCCAAGCTCAAATCAGCACCATGCTGAGGACAGGCAGTGCAGGCAGTTGGGGTCTGTGATCGCAGCCCCTAACACAACACTGACCCCGAGTTCCACACTGCCCAGACAAGGACATACCATGAGAAAATCAAGTGCAACAGTGGCTGGAAAGCAGGATTTCACCCAAGAGAGGTCCAGAGATTCTGCCTGATTGCTGCACATGGGTCCTGCCCATACACACAGCAGCCTCAATACCACCTAATGTCACCACAAATCTGGTTAATCCAATTTTCGAGAAGTTGGTGATCACTAATGCTTGGCTTGCCGGCTTCTTGCAGTCTGTGCTTATCGAATCTCTTCCTTCTGGGTTGAGGGAAGCTCAGGATTCCCATTTCAGGCTCAGGGATCCCACAGGACTCCCAGCCTGGCACTGGGACTGTCTCACATACCACACCAGCGTGCAACGGTCAGGAGTGACAGGTTCTGGTTTCCACCTCAGGAACTAACAACAGTCTCTGAACTTCTGAGAACCACACACTAACCATCACAGGACATTGTCCACTTGATAGTGAAGGTCTGTGTTCTCAAGCAGCTCCCTCTGACCCAAAGTTCACATTCTCTGGACCAAAGTAGGCACCAAATCTGCACTTGGGTTGTCAGGCATCTCCACTGAGTGAGGCCTCATCCCTTTCATGAAGGATTCATCATCTGAGCCCTTTGGCATGGCAGGATTTCAGTCTTTCCTGCTTTTGACCTCCCACAGCCTCCAGGGTTGGAGCAGAGGTCTGTGCCAACACCAAGCAGCCTGTGGCTGTGTAAGGAAAGAGGTTTTACTATGATGGTGACTGACCACACGTCACACAGAGACACTGTGGAGTCTCCACACTTGGGGATATTCATACACCATCTGGACACGGCCCTGGGAAACCTGCTCCAGGTGACTCATCTTGACCCAGGTGACCAGGTGATTTCCAAAGGTCACTTCCCACTTCAACCAATCTACTTCTGTAAAAATAAGGAGCTGCAGGGCCCTGTGATGCATCAGACCAGACAAAAGACACTGCTACGCTGTGTTATGGGGTGTCACAGGAGGTCACATGGCAGAACATCACCTGTCCCATGCAGCAGATGGGACATGCAGCACTCCCATACAGGGCTGGAGTAAGGTGGGTAAGGGGCACAGCCTGCACCTTTGCTGGAAACACACAAAGGGAAATTCCTCATCTGGACACTGGCTGAAGCAGCTGGGAGGTGACCCAGTAAAGCAAGGAGATGGCATTAACAGTAAAAATTGGTCAATAACAAGAGAAAATGCCTTACAGACGGAGATCCCACAGACATGATTGTTACAATCTGCTCTTACCTTACAGGGACAAAATGCTGGAAACTGAAGAGCTGGTCAGTCTCCATCATGTCCTTTCATCAAAACCTTGATCCCCTGGACCCCCTCCTTTGTCAAACTCAATGTACCAAGTCCAGTGGTAGGGAGAACCGGGACACACACCCAGCTCAAGGCACAGGAGTGCCAGGTAGCACTGTGGTCCTGCACCACTGGCACCATCTGGTTGGGAAGCCCAGCCATCCCCCACCCATGTCTGATGGCACCAACCAGTTGCCTTTCTCTCTGCACTGCCTGTCTGTCCATGTCCTGCAACATAGGATGCTCTTAATCTCCTCCCCCAGACACACTGTAAGGACTAAGGAACAACCAGGAATAAACAGCCGCATCACATTCAACAAGGATGCAAAATCCAAGACTGGAGCAGTGCTGCTGCTGTGGCCAGACGGCTCTGAAGAGGTGAATTTCCATCAAGTTTTTGTGAAGAAAACCCCAGCCTTTCACACTGAAGACACCACATCAAGCAATAACAGTTTAGGCTGGTGCTGCCTTTCAGCAGGATTGCACACAGACATACTGGCCACAAAGCTGTTCCCCTCTGGCACAACCAGCATCCCACTAGGGACAAGTCCATTTCCTCCTACCATCAATTATTACATATTAGGAACCTGCAAGGATTGAATAGAATGTTCCAAAGCTCTTCCTAGTTGTTTCGGTATCTCCCTCCTGCCAAGGTGAGGTGGGACCTTCTGCCCTCACGCTGTGGAAGATGCCATGTGACAGATGAAGCTCCCAAACACCCTGACAACACAGAGAGATAAAGACTAAGACCCTTCCCCAGCACCAGTGCTTGCCCCAGATTGACCCAAGTGAGAGGCTGGTCAGCATGAGATGGCTGGCAAGCAAGGGTGACAGCTCTGCAGCAGATTTTATCCACTGCTTCCCTGGGGCTTGCTCTGATGACACTTAACAAGGGGCCACATCTCCATGCCACAGCACAGGGCACTGGCCCCAACTGTGCACACAACAGCAGCTTGTCAGCACTGTGGCCCAGCTCTGCCCTCTCCATCCTGACATTTCAATAGCTCTGTGGGAGCTATTTTGGTCTCTGCCAAGGGCAGAGCTCTGGCACAGGCAGCCAGAGGAAGGGGGAGGCAAGGGGGATGCAGGAGGTGAAGCCCCACAGACGATGCACAGAGGAGCATCACTACCCATGTCCTGGAGCCCACTGCCCCATGCTGGCCACACAGGCTGCTTGAGTGAAGGGTGGATTTGCTTCCAGCCTGCCCTAGGCTGGGGAGTTGGGAAACTCCACAGAGCTGTACTGGAGGAGGACATGGAACCATCCCACCCAGGGAAACCTGACCCACCAAACCCCTTCCACCACCTCCAGAAGCAGCAAGATCTGCACATCCCAGCTTGGACAGGCACAGGTTGAGCCTGTGCCAGAGCAGGAGCAGCTCAGCAGAGCACCAGGAGCCTGCATAGCACTTCAGAGAATCACAGTATCATGGACTGGTCTGGGTTTGAAGGGATCTTAAAGTTCATCTTGTTCCACCCCCTGCCATGGGCAGAGACACCTTCCACTGTCCCAGGCTGCTCTAAGCCCTGTCCAACCTGGCCTTGGACACTTCCAGGGATGGGGCAGCCACAGCTCCTCTGGGCAACCTGTGCCAGGGTCTCACCTTCCTCACAGGGAAGAGTTTCTTCTTAATATAATCTAAATCTCCCCTCTTTTAGATTAAAACTGTTCTCCCTTGTTATGTCACTATCTGCATGTAAAACATCACACTCTGTCTTTTTTATAAGCTCCCTTTAGGCTGGAAGGGGCTCCAGGCTCTCCCCAGAGCCTTCTCTTTTCCAGGCTGAACACCCCCAGCTCTCTCAGCCTGTCTCGAGAGCAGAAGGGCTCCAGCCCTTTGATTCCTCCACGTTTCCCTTTGGAGGAAGGTGAAAGAGCACATCTCACCACCAGGAACTGAGCCTAGAAGAACAGCTCAGGGCAGAGAGGGCAGCCAGCACAGGGCTGTCCTGCTTCAGCCCTGCTGGGTACAATTTTGCCTATATGCAAAGCAGGAAGGTATTTTCAATTTACATTCATCCAGCAACATCAATTATGAGCCCCAGGCACACGTAAGGAAGGAGAGTTTTCCAAGTCCCAGGTCTCACCAAGCCACAATTGCTGCCAAAAAGTCCAGGTCATGCTTTAGACAAACTTGGACAGCTCAGAACCTGGTGCCTTCAGGTAACTAAAGTGGGTTTCTTACTGTATTTGAAATAGGAAATAGGAACACCAACCCTGGGGGATCATGGGATTATGGTCCTCCTGCCAGTGATAGCGCAAGGCAGCAGGAACATTCCCCACAGCTGAGGTGCCAGAGCAGATGACTGCAAGAAGACCCCACCAGGGGCTCACAAAAGCCCATTTACATCACAAGAATTTGGACTTTTCACATGACAAATTATTTCAATCATAAAAACATGGATTTTTTTCCATTGCTTCTGCTGCTCACAGCTGATGGGATGTCATTCCCAGCCGCTCCATCCGTATCAATGACCACCTATCCACCAGTGGTGGGCTCAGACGCTGGACCAAGAGGAAGCCCCTCACCAGGCAAAGTTAATGGCTAGTTTCTTCACTTTGGGCTGCTGGAAAAAGCAGCTCAGAGCTTCTCCAGCGAGAGAGCAGGAGATCTCCAGGACCTCAGTGCTGTGTCCAGCACCCTGCTCAGGCCTGGTACACCCTGGAAATGGAGCTACAATGGAAAACACTGACAAGTCCTTTTTTCAGCACTTTTTTCATGTAAAACTGAACAACAGGGCAAACAAAAAAGAGCAAGATTGAGGGTCTAAATGCCACTTCATTATCTTTTCAATTAAGAGCAAAAATTACACATCCTTCCCCAGCTAAATCTTGAGAGCAGCTCTGTTTGATGTGCCTCCACTACTGTAGAAGTGGAACAGCAGGAACTAAGCAGGATCTTCTTAAAATTCAGAAGAAAATAAGGTGGGTGATGTTCTGCCTACATTCTCCAACTTGCTTTCCCACCAGGCTGCTTTCCTGTAGCACCAGAAACTATTAAAAGCCCTTGCAGTAGTCTCAAGAGCACAGAATTATCTTCCAGATTGGGAGCTCCAGATTCCTTTTGGTCACGGTGAGATATATAATCCACACATGGTGCCATTACCCACTCTAAGCACTGTCTCTGCAAGAACCCAGATGGATGCCAAGAATAAGGCACTTCTTATAGCTGAGGCATTTTTAAGAGATGTTAACATGCCTTGCATAAACGTGTCCTACTTTTTGACTTGGACTGAACACACATGAGTCACTCAGCTGCATCCTCCTAAAAGCCCACACCTGTACAGAAAAATCCCACCTCCTCTTTCACACACCCAACCTGATCAGGAAGTGGTGACAAAGGCATGAACATGCTGGTTTTACCATCATGATTCAAAACTTTTAAGCCCTCATTGAAAAAAAAAAAAAGTTACTCCACATCATTGCACAATGCTCTGCGGAGCCACCTTCCACCATCACCACAGGAGGATGCTTTTACAGGTGACTCTGTGCTCAGGACAGACCTAGTCCTAAAAAACAAGGTATCAGCCTGAGGTTCAAATTGCCTTTCATCACAAAACAGTAGGTGGGGTGACAAGAAGTGACACAGAGACTTTGTGCTCCTTCCAAGTGGAGGTACAATGGGGACAATGTTCTCCACCACACAAGGATGGGGCTTTGCTGCCTTCAGAGAGCAGATGTAGCACCCAACTGGCTCTGCTGTTCCTCCCACGGAAAGAGGAGCCTTTCAAGTCTTGACATTGCCACCTCTCCTCAAAACCTTCTCACTATGCTAAAAAGGACAAGAAAAGAAAGGGCTGGCAGAGGTCACACCAACTGTGGGTTCTCACTGGTGGCTTTGGCCATCAGAGATCTTTGGAACTCCAGCCCTGTTTCTTCAACGAAAAGCTGCAAAGAGAAGACCTGGCAGTCTGAGAACAGCAGCTCCCTGCAGCTGAGAAGAGCAGGCAGCACCACAGCTCGTTCGACAAGCCAAAGGCAAAGGGAGCACAGAAAAACCCTTCCAGCCCCTGCTCTGCTTTCAACCCAGAAACTTTTTAGGAGAAATGTGTGAGCTTCTATCCACTGACTAAATGAAGTAACCACAGATACAAACTGCACTGTCTTCTCATCTCTGCTTTTTTGCTCTAGATAAATGCTAATGCACCTATGCTGCCTCAACTGCCCTCAGGGCTTCAGAGACTCCTCAGGGTCAGCTCATTCTTGAACCCAGGGGCTCTTTAGCTGAGGTTAAGGTCCTCTGTCTCGTGAGCCTTTGTATGATCAATGTTTTAAGGCACCCCTTAATTTAAGAGATTGAAGACCAATAATTGTTTGCACTGGAAACAGTGAACTGGAAACCCTTTGACACAACCGGTCCAGCTGTAATAGCCAACTGATTATTGCAAGTTTTGAAATATTAATGCAACTCAAAAACTTTTCACATTGCAATAAAAAGTCAAACAGTATTCAAACCATCACCCACAGGCATGGAATGAGGGATGGTTTCATGTCATGGCACTAGAGGAAGGCTGGAACTGACACAGACTCACTCTGGTATGTGGGCATGTCAGGATTTGGTTATTTTCTATCAAAACTTTCCCCAAAAGATGTTCCCTTCGTGGCTGTGGTTTGAAGGGCAGAGGAAGAAGTTTCAACTCTAGCACCAGGTCAGATGGGGCTTGGAGCAATCTGGGATAGTGGAAGGTGTCCCTGCCCATGGCAGGGGGTAGAACGAGATAAGCTTTAAGGTCCCTCCCAACCCAAGCCACTCTGTGATATTATGATTCTATGATACCCACCACTTTTGACCAGACTCGAGAGAAAAAGGCTTTCACCAGGTTCAGACTGGGACCACGGAGGTAACAGCTACAGGAAACCAAAAAAGAAACCTCTGGGTTATGGGGAATAGCACAAATGTCCTTGCACGCATGCACACACACACTCAACAGCTGACTTGGAGATGGTGTCATCAAAACAGACTAAAACAGCACTGAGGGCATTTTACAGATCAACAGAATCATGGACCTAGAGTGGTTTGGATTGGAAGTGACCATAAAAGCTCATCTTGTTCCACCCCCTGCCATGGGGACACCTTCCACTATCCCAAGTTGCTCCAAGCACTATCCAACCTGACCTTGGACACTTCCAGGGATGGGGCAACCACAGCTGCTCTGAGCAACCTGTGCCAGGGCATCACCAGCCTCACAGAGAAGAATTTCTCTCCAATATCTAAAGTGCTGCTACCTAAGTGCCACTTCCAGCCTTGACCACCCCCAGCAGTTACCAGAACGATGATGGATCACTCCCCTTATTAGAAGTCCACAGGGAAGTGGTTCACAGGAAGCTGGTAATAAAGAAAATCTGCACAAGATGGTATTCAGCTGCACACACATCAGTATTTACAGATCAGAAGCCAAGTTCTGACCTGTTGGATTCTACACCACTTGATTATTATTTACCTCAAAGCTAATTAATCATCCATTAACTCTTGGTGAGCTCTTCTACCAGTAGGGCACATTTATGGAGTGACTCAATAAATGCTTCCACCATTTACAGCTTCATATGATTGAGAAGAAAAATCTTCCGTGGCAGAGCCCCAGGGCAGACATCTGAGAGGCTGTGTCCCAGTTGCATTTTATCTTCTTTCCCCAACAACTCCTGGGTCTTGCCAGATCCTCTGTTATCCACGCCATGATGCTCAGTGCTTCTCCAGACAACACTTTATTTAAGTTGCATCCAAAGCAACTCTTTTATTTTCATTTTTGCTAATAAACTGATAACCTGATTAGGAAAATACAGTTCTGCTCCACTTCTGTGGGGTCTGGAAACTCATTAACAGTGCTGAGAGATAAGATGCTTAAACCTATTAAGCAGGCTCTGTTGGCATTAAAAACAAGCTCAAGATTTGTGGCCTGCTCTCAAAGAACATTTCTCTCCAACAGACCCCAGAGACTGAGGCAGGAGCAGTGAAAAGGGCTCTGGGGACACAGGAGGAGACATGTCACCATGAGGGAAGTGATAGGGCCACTAACAAGCCATGCTCTCCTTTGAGAGCGTTTGGCCCTAGTGCTGCCCAGCCAGAGCCTTTGTAGCCATCATGCCCAAAACATCAATAATTCATTCCATCTCCCCAACCATAGAATCACAGAATTGATTAGGCTGGAAAAGCCCTCTAAGATGATGAAGTCCAACCATTCTCCCAACAGTGCCAAGGCCACTACTACCAACCTATGTCCACAAGTGCCACATCCACACATCTGTTAAATCCATCCAGGAATGGGGACTCCACCACAGCCCTGCACAGCCTGTGCCAGGCCTGGACAACCCTTGCCATGATGACATTTTCCTCTACAGCCGATCTAAATCTCCCCTGGTGCAACCTGAGGCTGTTTCCTCTTGACCTGTCACTTGTTCCCTGGGAGCAGAGTCCAACCCCAACCTGGCTCCACCTTCCTGTCAGGGAGTTGTGGAGAGAGAGAAGGTCCTCCCTGAGCCATGGCCCGTCACTGTCACTAACACGATGCAGGCATTGCTACTGAAGTGACAGACTAATTTCTTTGTCCCTATTAGCCAGCATCTGTAAACATTTAATGTTCAGGCTGCTGAGTCTGGAATATCAACCCAAATCCCATCTCTCATGTCTCAGTCACAAGCCAGGATTTATGGTAAACCTCCCCAGCCCACGCGTCCTCATGTCACTGTCTCCAGAGAAGACTGTGCAAACACAGCACACCATCACCAACTGGAGAGGAACTGGAGCGTGTTAACAACATGACACATCCCTGAAAGGACAGCACAGCACTCCACTGATGCAGGAATTGCATCCATGAACCAGCCACATCAGGTAGAAGGTTTCAGGTGTGAAAGAAATCATTCAGCATCACCACATCCCATGAATCCATCCCCAGGCCAGGATATCCCTTTTGGGACAACCTCAGCAGGCTGGGTGCCCCAACTAAGCAACAGGGTATCCAGGGTGTGGGCGGCCCTGGGGTGCAGGCTCGCAGCTCCATCCCACCCTGCGCACACGGAGCTGTGGAGCATCTACAACGCACATCAGTGAGCACCCATAGATTACAGGCAGGGGATCCCAGCACCGATGATTCAGCAGCAAATTGCCAGGGAAGAAGCCAAGTGACACAACAGAGGGAGTTTTTGCTCCTTCTGAATGATCTCCAGCTCATAAGCAGCAATGTCCCATTGGAATGGCAGCACCTTTCCATGACATTTCGCTTTCCAGTTGCTTCCCGTATCTATGATTTACACCTGCCTGCTGAACTCATTTGGAAATACCTCAGGGCCCTTTCCCACAGCTCTGCTCTAGCTGAAGGATCAAAACCCAGGACTGGTACCCACAGAATCGCCACCCAAGGAGCAGGGGCTGCCAGTTGGTGCTGTGGTAGGCAGCCCAGTGACAGTGGCCACACACAACTGTGGGTCCCTTCCCTCTAGCCAGCACCCATCGAAGTGGGTCCGAGTACAGCAGGGATGCAGGAGACACAGTTCAGCCATGCAGCCAGCAGTTTTGTCCTGGGAGTGGTTAATCTGACAGGTTAAATCTTCCCCTGGAGAACTGGGAAGCACTCTGTTCCTGATGGGAATGGCTCCTCTCCTGTGCTCCTCACTGCCTGCTGGAAGCTTGGCCATGACTTTGGACATTCAAACCAGTACAGAAATGAGACAGACACTGGTGGATGCCAGACATCTTCCAGCATGGCTGCTGAATCACAAATGCAGTGAGCTGGCACTGGGGAGGAGCTCTTGCCATAGGGAAAGCTGGGGGGACTTGAGGAAACTGGAATTGCAAAGAGAAGGATTTGATGAATGGACCATGGATGGATAGGAAATCAGTCAGATGGTCATGTCCCAGTTGTTGGGAGTCAATGGTTCGATGTGCAAGAGGAAACCAGTAACAAGTGGTGTCCCCCAAGGGTCCGTACTGCAACCAGAGCTAGTTCATACCTCCATGAGAACACAAGCAGTGGATCAAGCAAGCCCCCAGCAAGTTTGTGGATGGTACTGAGCTGAGTGGTGCTGTTGATGGGCTGGAGGGAAGGGAGGGCATCCAGAGGGACCTGGACAGTCTGGAGCAGTGAGTCCACAGGAACCTCATGAGGTCCAACCAGGCCTGGCAAGGTCATGGACCTGGATCAGGACAATCCCTGGTGCCAGAAAAGACTAGGGGATGGATAGAGATGGATGGATGGATGGATGGATGGATGGATGGATGGATGGATGGAT
>NW_024581232.1:0-3801 GCF_017639235.1 Corvus kubaryi
AATTCCTTTAACAGGAAAAAAACTAAGACTAAACTAAAACCCCAACACCCCTCCAACCCTCCATCGTGGTGCTGGGAGACTACTGCCCCAGCCCACTCAAGGACAGCTTTATCAAACAGTATCCCACCAGTGTCCACTCCAGGGTGGGTTACTCAGTCTTGTTGAAAAGCTGCACTCCAGCCTTTCTAGCCAATGAATAGTTTATATTTTTGCACAACCAAAGAGATGCCATAAGCAAGTTATTTAATCTTTTTCCATAATGGCAATCTGCAGCTGTTTCACTCCTCTGCTGCCAAGCAATGGTGTGATTTCAGCTTTGATCCGCCTTTGCTATTTTTCCCTTCATACAAAAGCACTATTTGGGAATCTCTCAGCAAAACTTTGGGTTGGTTTTGGGTTATTCTTTTTTTGTTTGTTTGGTTGGTTGGTTTTGGGCTTGGTTTGTTTGTTTTTGTTTTTTTTTTCCAGAACAACGGATTATGATTGGGATAAATGTGGAAATGCATCAAGGAAATTGGCCTGACCCTGGATACTCTTTTACACTAATGCAACACAGTGTTAAATGAGTACTGAACCTTGCTGGCTCCATTCAGTAGCATTTCACCCTCAGTTTGTCAGAGACAACGGGCACACAGCAGGGAAGAACCAGGCTGGGTGTGTGAATTTTTTCCTGGTGAGTCTCATCATTCAGTGTGCTGTGTAAAATTAGGAGTATAGCTTTGGGTCCTTGTGTCTCAGCTGCAGAGTCACATGCTCCATCCCTGTTAGTGTCACCAATGCAGTCACCAGTGCCCACCCATACAGCTTGGGGTCTCCCTGTGGGGTTCCTCTTCCATTATCCCCTTGGCAAAGAATGGAACAGCCTGGTACTGAGGCCAGGCAGTGGCAGGGAGTGTTCAGGAGCAAACTGCCAAGACCTGTGGATTAAGATGTGTGCTGGCAGCGTGGGCAGCAGCAATGCTTGCTCTGCAGAGCCTCCTGCAGCACTGGCTCAGGGCAGGGCCAGGCTTGTGCAGGTATCACTGCTCCCTGCCATCCATACGTAATTCCAGAGGCACGTGGGTTACTGCCTGGAGCTTATTAAAGAGCCTTCTGGAACAATTACCCACATGCTACTTACTGCTTGAAGTGGGACTGTGCATGCCAAAGGCAAGTAAACAGACTGTAGCTCTTCAGGTTTGATGTCCAGCTGGAGGAACAACTACCTAGAAACTTGGCTTTCTTTTCTTTGTCCATTCTCTACAGCCCTTGCCTTCCAAATTTTGGGGCTAAATTGTGTCAGTGACGCACTTCTGAACAGTGCTTGCCATTCTGCCCACAGAGGCGACCACCCAGCATCCATCATCTGGTTTAAATTTATCTTCAGAGAGTCAAAGGGCTATTGCTAAAGCAGCTCAATATACCCACTTGGCTCCTTCTGGCACCTACAGCCTCCTCAGGGTTACAGAGAATTATTCACTCCTTCTGACATTTATTATATTAAATTATTAAAATGCTTTGGTTGTAGTGCAGTGTTAGTTCAGTGTCATGTTAGCAGCACCACACGGGCTGGGCCCTCACAGCTCTCGCTAAAAGCTGCCTTTTCAGAGGCTGAGGTCTTGGCCGGGGCTCGGCTGCTCTCCACACAGTTGGGCATTATGTAGAAGAAGGGGAGGAGCGAGGGGGGATGCATCACCCTTCTCCTACACCGATTTCTGTAAGCTTTTCCCCGTCCCTGCTCAGCCTGGCATCACTTACCAAGGCTTTTCCTTTGCTTTAGGTCAGGATGTGCCTTAGGAGAGGGTGTGAGTGCATTTGCGGTGCATCTCTAGGGTGGCTCTGCCCTGGTGCTTGAGGTGGGAGAGACCCAGGGCACCTCGGGGGATTTGCAATCCCTGGCCGTGTTGCTGTGCCCTCTCCCATGGGAAATGAAGCAGAAAAGGAGGAGTGCTCTGTGTGCTTTCCACAGGAGACACACAGCTGGACCACCTTGCAAAGGGCCGTTTCATGTGGGCACACAGAGAACCCAGGCAGGCGCCGAGAGGCTGTGGTAGGGTTGGACCCCACAGTCCCATTGCTGATTTTAGGAGAACTGATGTTTAACACCGCAGCTGAAAACGACCCCTCTCCTTCCCAGCAGCAAGTGTTTAGGGGTATCACTCAGTGCTTTGTCCCACCTCCAGCTGGGAAACGCTGCTCCCTGTGTGTGGGACGTATCCTGGTCCTCACATCACCTTCTGTGTGCGCACCCTTGGGCAACCACAGGAGCAGAAAAAGCACTTTACAAGCACTGGGAGAAGCAAACACCCTCTGCCCTGCTCCTTTTCAGTTCAGTGAGCTTCACCAGCTCAGTCTGCTGAGGAAGGGATCTGATATATTTGGTCCCCTGGGAATGAAAGTACCCGACTCTGCAGACCAAAATACAATCCTGGCAGCTATTGTTGAGAAACTGGGTCTTCACATCACCTCTTTATACAAGAACTGTAACTCATAGTAACAGTGTCCCCAAGTGCAGGCAGCACTGAATTGAAGTGCAGGGATTTAATTTGCTGCTTTTCCCCCCAAAAAAAAGGAGCTGCCATTTGCCTCTCTCAGGACACAGCTGCCCTGAAGCTTGCTGGGGACTTGCTGCCACAGAGGGCAATTGTTCTCCCTCAGTTTGGGGAAACCAAACATCCTAATAAAAAATATCCATTTTAGAGGTCTGGGTTATATTTTTGTGCAGATCAGGGGAGAAAACGCCTGCAGTGCTCTTGGGTATGGAGTCAATGCAATGTTTATGCAAAAGGAAAAGCCATTAGAAATCACAGAAATGAGAAGCCTGCAGTTTCTGGCTTCCCTCATTTTTCAATACCTCCTTTAATCCAGACCAACCCAACCCACAGCCCTTGTATACGCATGGGTATTTATAAATCCTGTATTTTCCTCACTGCACACACAAGTGAAATTCAGCCTTTTCTGGGCCTGGGGGATTTATCTACCACAGCAAGGGCAAACAGTGGCTGAGAGCGGGAAGCACAAAAATCCTGTGGCAGTGAGCTCTGCAGGGAGCGGGGCCCAGCTGGGGCAGGCACCCCAGCAGCACCAACACCCCCAAAATGCACACGTTTGATAAAGCAGTATTGGCACATCTGCTAGAAAATTCAGACAGTGGGGGTGACTTCCTGGAGTCTCTTTTCTCTGCTCCTTGTGTGCAAAGAGGAAGGGAAGTGCTGTTTAAAGTGCCACAACACAGTCCTATGAAGCACTAAAGGTGGTTCCTGCCACCAGGTTGATCCAAGTGCTGGGAAGAGGTGGAGGACTGGGAAGGTCTATCCTATTTCTAAGAAGCCTCTGCTGATGATCTCCAATGCACATCAGTTGACATTCTTGATGGAAGCTTAACCTGAGGCTCTAAAGCCCTCCAAGCTCTGGTCTGAAGTTTCCTGATTCAAACTCACCTCCCCACACTGCAGCCACTACCTGCTGACGTTCCTAAACTTTCAGGATACTGTAGGTCAAATGGATATTAAGCTTAGACTCTTTTCCCATGAACTTTAGAGTTTGTGGGGCTCCCAGGTGTACTCCCCCACCAGAGGAACAGACAATGAAAGAAAGGAAAAAAAAAGAGAAGAAGAAAAGAAAATTAAGAAAGAGAAAAAAAAAAAAAAGAAAGAAGAAAAAGATAAAAATATAAAACAAAGAAAAAAGCAAAAGAAGAAAAAAAGATAGATAAAAGAAAGAAAAAATATAGAAAGATAGAAAAGAAAAATATCGTAAAATAACGAAAAAAATTAAAATTAAATAAAGAGAAATAAAGGGGTAAAAAAGGAAAAATAGAGC